>NC_035438.2:138324783-138449738 GCF_002127325.2 Helianthus annuus | reverse complement strand
TCCGTTGTGAACTGACGTCACAGAAGTGACAGCCCTGCACAAATCATCATTATAAATAGAAATAGGGATAGGATCGAATGCATTTAAATTCAAAGCGACTCCCTTTATAACCGTATTCGGAAGATCAACCAGGTATTCTCCTTCTCATCTTCTTCTCTTTTGCTCTGTTTTTCTTCTTCTTTCCATTCTTCTGTAAAGATGTTGCTCCGGAACTCCCCGCATAAGGATCCTAAGAAGAACAGCCCCTTGAAGGGTCAAGGGATCATCAAAGATTCTCCCACCGAGAGGTGCTGTTTTACCGATCCTCAAATCGACAGAATCCGTCAATGCTTTCCGGCGAACACTCTCTTCAAGTCTTTTACCCCCACTGCTTTGAGTGATTTTATTTCTGATACTTGGCTAGCTTTCCCGGTTACTCCGTTCTTGATAGGATATTCGTATCCTTTCCCACAGTTCACTCAATCCTTTTTCTCTCTTACCGGCATTTGCTATATCCAGGCTATGCCCATGATCTGGAGGGTCTTATACACCCTTGAGAGGATCATTGAACAAGAGGGGATTGACCTTGGCATGGCGGAGTTGGCTGAGATGTATGATCTTACCACTTTCGGATCCCACCGATACTTGTTTAAGCGAAAAGCTGGAGAGGATCATCCTATCTTCAAAGTTACCAAGAACGACACGAACTGGAAGCGACGGTTCTTTTTTGTTAGGAGAGATACCATCCCTGATGGGAAGGATCTGCCCAAAGAGTGGGCTACTCATGGTAGGATAGAGGATCCTGGAAGGATCACCATAAAACCTGTTCCTTAGGATGAGGATCACTGATATTCTGTTTTTTTGTGCAGCTATCTCCATCTCTCATCTGAAGTTGACACCTGCTGCCAAAGAGAGACTGCTGGCCTTTAGGAAGCTTGATCCTGAAACAAGAACTTTCCAGATCATCATCCAGGATTCTCAGGAAGTATCCTCTGCTTCTGTTACAATGTCGAGTAAGTATTCTTTAAGGAGTATATATATAATGAGAGTCAAATAGAATTAAGATACTTATCTTGTTTTGGTTGTGTAGGTGCTGGAAAATCCTCTAAGTCTGCTTCTAAGTTCGGTATTGCTGATCTTACTAATGTCAAATCCTCAAGGAAGAAGACTCCTGCTAGCCCAAGTGCGTCGGCCCCTAAAGCACCTATTAGGGGAAAAGGAAAGAAGAGAAAGGCCTCTGAAGCCGAGGATCTCCAAGGTCTGCCCCTGCTCCGCCAACAGTTTCTGGATTACTTCAACGAGGTAAGTGTTAGGGCTGGATTTTTACTATGAATGATCCTTATACGTGATCCTAACCAGTGATCCTTATTTCTTTGGCAGGCAGTGATCCTCAGCCGGACCTCAGGATCAGGATCACGGGACATTGAGGTGATCCTAGTACTAACGGTCATTTTCGATTACTACAATATTATTTTGCAGGAATATCTAGCAGGATATGCCCTACATATCATGATCCAGGGACGCGCTTTTACAAATATGGCAAGAGCTGAATTGAAGATGAACGTTGTGCCGGATATGGAAACATGGCTTGATCTAAGGGCAGCAATTTAGGCTAGATTATCTTTATTTCTAAAGGGGTAATGAGCTGATTAGTGGTCTATCTACCTAAAATAAGTTACCTACACATGTATAAATACCCATCTTCCTCATTCGGAAGAACACACACAACATACGACACAACTCTCAACACTTAGACACTCAGTGATCCTTGTACTCAGCTCATTATCATCCGAAGTTGTAACTACATTTTTATTATATTGAAGTTGGTGATCGGTAGTTGCCATCACCCGAGGTTTTTTATGCCGGAGATCATACATTGATCAAGGGCTTTTTCCTCGTATAAATCACTGTGTCTTTGTATCTTTATCACGGAAGTGATCCTTTACTTTCATAGCTAACCAAGCATCATACCCCGTTTACATAAAGTTTGGTTACATTATCCTTGTGTGATTTTTGACCAAAACAGTTTGGCGCCCACCGTGGGGCAATTGGTGCTTCATTCATAAAGAAAATCTTTTGTTCAAAATCATTTCAAAGAGTTACATGGCTTCATCATTGAAGAACACTTCCACGGCGATGTCTGCAGTCACCTCAGCACAAACCACTCTACCTCCTCCACCGGCAGGATCCCAGAGAAATGCTGAGAAGAGACCAACCCCTTCTTTCTCTAAACCTCCATCTTCTTCTGCTATGAATTCTTCTATTCCCAGTACTAGTGATGTGTTTGCTTTAATTTTGCAGATGAAGGATCGTATGCAGCGGCAGGATGAAACTAATGACAGGATCCTCAGGGAGATTGGAGATCTCAAAAGACAAAAGAAAGCGGCAGAGGATCATTCCCCACTGATGCCAAAATCCTTGAGTTTTGAGACTCCAATGGTCACCTCTCAGCCATCAGGGATCCCAGACGTACAGATCACAGGGGAGACGAGAGGATTACATCTCAAGTCAGCAGCAATGACTCAGACATCGGGCTCGTATTTTCAGCCAGCAGGATCCTATCCTCAATATATGGGATCCTTCATGAATCCGGGAGCCTATCCGGGGGCACAGCAGTTTCAAGGATCCTACTTTATTCCAGGATCGTTCCAGGGCCAAGGATCCTCCTTTGTTCCAGGATCATCCCAGGTTCAAGGATCCTCCTTCGTTCCAGGATCATCCCAGATACCAGGATCCTTACAGATGCCAGGATCCCTAAAAAGTTTGCAAGCAGGGAATCTAGATGTCCATCAAGGGGACTTCATTCCAATGCAGACCATTGCTTCCACTGGTCCCTCCGTTATTCCAGAATCCCAGCAATACGGATTCCCTAACTTGAACCCAATGGGAGGTAACACTTTAAATAATTATCCTACCACTGACCATGGATTCATGCAGGATACAGGTACCAATCACGCTATGGCCAGGGAATTACAGAAACTAAAGGACATGATCTCAAGTGTTCCAGGGGTAGTCAAGCCTATCCCAGAAATTGCAGATGGAAGCCACAAGGTATCACGCTTTGCACCACCAATTTGTGATGCAGAGGTGCCCAAAAGGTTCCATATCCCTACCATGAAGCTGTATGATGGCACGACGGATCCAGAGGAGCATATAGCACAATACAGGGAAAGGATGGAAATCAATCCTATCCCAGAAAAGTTAAAGGAAGCATGCCTATGTAAAGGATTTGGATCCACTCTAACTGGATCAGCTCTTAAGTGGCTGCTAAGTCTTCCCCCTTACTCTATTACTTCATTTGCTAATTTAGTTAATTTATTCAATAACCAATTCTCTTGTAGTAGAAAATTTGAAAAATTAACTAGTGATTTGTACAGGATAACTCAAAATAATAACGAATCATTAAGGGATTATATAACTAAATTTAGTAAAGAATCCTTGGATATTCCCAACTTGGATATGGCTACGGCTGTTGAAGCCTTCAAAATGGGACTTCTTAAGGATTCATTATTCTATGATGATCTTGTTATGACACCTTGCAGGAATTTAGATGAAGTAAGAACTCGAGCACTCAGGTTTATCCGGCTAGAGGATGACAAGAGGATCCAGGAGAGACAAGAAGGATCCTCAAAACAAGATAAGCAAGGATCCTCCTTCAAAAACAACAAGTTCAAATCCTACCATAGAAACGAGAACAAGAATGTGCATGCTGTCGACCAAGAAGAGGATGATGAAGAATATCCTCCAATCTCAGAATATTGTTTTTCCGTTGACAATCACGAACTAATCCTTGCAATGCAGAATCTAGGTGAAAAGGCTAGGTGGCCCAGGAAGAATGATAAACCATCCGGGACTAAAGACAAGTCCAAATGGTGTGCATACCATGAGGATTTCGGCCATCTAACTGAAGATTGCATAGCCTTAAGAAAAGAAATTGGATACCTGCTAAGCAAGGGGCATCTAAAGGAATTGTTGGGAAGAAAAAAGCAAAGGACCCAGGATCCTGAAAGGATCCCTGAAAAGGCTCCAGCACCTCCGGCAAAGGCACAAGTGATTAACTTCATATCCGGAGGATCAGACATTTGTGGAACATCCTTCTCAGCGGCCAAAAGACATGCAAAAGAATCAAAAATGGATAATGGAGAAAGGCCTATTAGAACCTCAAGCGTCTCAGAAGGAAAGATGATAACATTTGATGAGGATGATCGCATCAACATCCAGGATCCTCATCATGATAGTTTAGTTATCACTCTCTTTATCTCTAACCATTTTGTCCGCAGGATCCTTATCGATGGAGGGAGCTCAGTGAACATAATCCAGCTTGATGTCTTGAAGAAGATGGGAATCCCAGAATCAGACATCACACCAAGATCCTCCGTGCTTGTAGGATTCAGTGGAGAAACGAAGAAAACTCTGGGGGACATCAAACTCCCAATCTACGTGGAAGGATTACATAATTACCAAAAATTTTGTGTTATTGACTGTTTATCTTGTTGCAACGTTATCCTTGGCAGGCCTTGGATACATGACATGAAAGCAGTTCCATCTACCTACCATCAATGTGTGAAGCTCCCTAGCCCATGGGGGATAATCAAGATCGACAGTGACCAGCAGGAAGCTAAGGATTGCTATACCTCATCCATGAAGCCAACCTCGAAGCCAAGGGAGCAATAGCAATTACAGTATCCTCCGAGGAACGTCTTGGAGGCAAGGGAACAAGATGTAGATGAAATCCTCTTGGACCCTAGTGATCCTGAATCAAAAATCTATATCGGATCAGGGATCCTTGGCAAGATGAAAGAAGACATGATATCCTTCCTCAAAAGAAGAAAATCTACCTTTGCTTGGAAACATGAAGATATGACAGGTATATCTAAGGATATTATTACTCACAAACTTGGCATTGACAGGTCTATCAAGCCAATCCATCAAAAAAGGAGGAAGTTTGCACCAGAAAGGAATGCCATTATCCAAGAAGAAGTAGAGAGACTACTTCGAGCAGGTATGATCAGAGAGGTAAAGTATCCTAAATGGTTAGCCAATGTGGTTGTTGTCCAAAAGAAAAACGGAAAGTGGAGGGTATGTGTCGATTTCACCGATTTGAATAAGGCATGTCCCAAGGATCCTTTCCCATTACCCCACATTGACTCCATGGTGGATGCAACAGCGGGGCATGAACTGTTAACTTTTATGGATGCATCATCTGGATTCCAACAAATCCAGATGGAACCATCTGACCAAGAGGATACAGCCTTTATGACCCCAACCGGTTTATATTGTTATATTGCCATGCCTTTTGGACTAAGAAATGCAGGTGCAACCTATCAAAGGCTGGTAAATATGATGTTCAAAGATCAAATTGGAAAAACTATGGAGGTGTACATAGATGATATGGTGGTCAAGTCAAAGAAAGCTGAGGATCACCTAAGGGACATGGAAGAAGCATTCGATATCCTTGATAGTTACAACATGAAACTTAATCCTTCAAAATGCCATTTTGGTGTTAAGGCAGGAAAGTTCTTAGGATACATGGTAACCCAGAGGGGCATTGAAGCAAGCCCGGAACAAATCAAAGCATTAATAAATATCAAGTCTCCTGCCAATGCCAAGGATGTTCAAAGACTAACAGGCAGGATAGCAGCTTTGAACAGGTTCATATCGAAATCCTCAGAAAAGTGCAAAGAATTCTACGATATCCTAAGGAAGAATAAGAAGTTCGAATGGACTGAGAAGCATGAAAATGCTTTACAAGCCCTAAAAGAGTATATGTCCTCAGCACCAGCATTAGCAAAACCGGAAAAAGGAGATGTGTTATCCTTATATCTGGCGGTATCCTCAACCGCTGTAAGTGCTGTCCTCGTTAAGGATCACGAAGGTACACAATATCCTATCTACTATGTAAGTAAAAGTCTACTTGATGCCGAATCCAGGTACTCACACCTCGAAAAACTCATCCTTGCATTAATCATGGCATCCACGAAGTTAAGGCATTATTTTGAAACTCATACTATTATTGTTAAAACTAATTTTCCAATTAAGAATGTCCTCAGGAAACCGGATATGTCAGGGAGAATGGCTAAGTGGGCAGTGAAGCTTAGTGCCCATGATATAAGATACGAACCAAGAACAGCCATTAAATCTCAAGCACTAGCTGACTTTGTGGCTGATTTCAGTAGTGATCTACAAAAGGAAGCAGAATTGGAGGTCCAGCAGCTGGATGAGACCAAGGATCCTTGGATCCTACACACTGACGGATCCTCAAACATCAAAGGCACAGGGCTAGGGATCCTACTAAAATCGCCACAGGGGGACATAATACCCCACTCTATAGCTTGTGAGTTCCAGGCAACTAACAATGAGGCTGAGTATGAAGCCTTAATTGCTGGCTTACAAATTGCTAAGGATATGGGGGTAAAGTATCTCGAAGTATATGTAGATTCATTATTGATCACCAATCACTTGAATGGATCCTATGCTGTTAAAGGTGAAAAACTAACCAAATATTTAGAGATAGTCAAAGAATTGGCACTCTCTTTTGTTTCTTTTAGCTTAACACAGGTACCAAGGGAGGATAACACGGAAGCTGACGCATTGGCCAACCTAGGATCATCTTTGAAGATTCCAGAAGATATAAGTATCCCTATCATCCATATCCTGGCTCCTGCTATTGAAAAACAGGTGGCCATGGAAATAGAAGAGGATACTGCAATGATCCCTAGTGAAGAAGCCCAACCTAATTCAGGATCATGGATCTCACCGATCATGGGATATTTGCAACACGGGGAGATCCCGATGGGAGAAAATCCTAGAGCTTTCAGGATTAAGGTATCTCAATTCACAATTCTGAATAATGTATTATATAAGCGATCTCTTGCAGGACCATATTTGAGATGTATCGAGGATCCTGAAATTGAAGAGGTGTTGAAGGATTTCCATGAAGGAGATTGTGGAAACCACACTGGGGGCAGGGCATTATTCTCAAGGATCCTTAGAACAGGATACTACTGGCCAACCATGAAAAGGGATGCTGTAGAGTATGCTAAGAAATGTGATCCTTGCCAAAGACATAGCAATATCCTTCACCAACCAGCTGAATTACTACACCCCATACCATCCTCTTGGCCATTCATGAGATGGGGAATGGATATAGTTGGCAAGCTCCCTAAAGCACCTGGTGGAAAAGTATTTATGCTTGCCATGACTGACTATTTTTCCAAGTGGATAGAAGCTGAAGCCTTCGCTCAAGTCAGAGAAAAGGAAGTCATATCCTTCATTAAAAGAAACATTATAACCAGATTTGGCATCCCCTCTGAAATTATATGTGATAATGGTTCTCAATTCATTGGAAGGAGAACCACTAACTTTTGTGACAGTTGGGGAATCAAGATGATAACATCAACACCAGTTCATCCACAAGCCAATGGTCAAGCAGAATCATCCAACAAGATCATCATCAACAATCTGAAGAAGAAGCTAGGATCCAAGAAAGGAAAATGGGCAGAGGAGTTACCTTATGTGCTATGGGCTGATAGGACAACTCCCAAGAATGCCACTGGCCAAACACCTTTCTCTTTAGTATTTGGGGCAGAAGCAGTGATCCCAACAGAGATGGTGATCCCAACCGCTAGAACAAGTGCTCGTGATCCTGAAGAAAACGCTACAATCCTAGCTCAGGATTTGGATACTATTGAGGAAAACAGGGATCTAGCTAGGATAAGGATGGCAAGCTACCAACAAAGGATGGCTGGTGCCTACAACAAGAATGTCAGGATAAGGAAGTTCCAAGTCGGAGATATGGTGTTGAGAAAAGCATTTCAAAACACCATCAATCCTGCTGACGGGAAGCTAGCACCAAAATGGGAAGGTCCCTACTTGATTGAAGCTAAAGCAGGAAAGGGGGCATACAGGTTGCTAACCATGGAAGGAAACTTGTTACCAAGAGCCTGGAATGCTGTTCACTTAAAGAAATATTTCATGTGAACATGATCCCTCCTGCATGTGATCCTTACATTGAAATATCCTTGAAGGATCCTGGAGATATCGTTGATCCCTACTCAGGTAATATGCTTATCCTAAAACTATTGCATTTTCTTACCTTTTGCCTAAGGATAAGGATCATGTATCCTTCATCCTCTACTCACAAACCATTTGAGTTATGATAGTTCAGGTATCTCCAGCATATCATCAAAGATCTTCAAAAGCATCACAGATCCTCGGGTCCAACCCCAGTTATCCTTGGGATTATCCCCAGTTTCCGCCAGCAGCGCACGATGATCCTGATATAGTTCATGTCTTTGGGATCAGTACCCATTTTCGGGGCTGGCGACCTCATCGTACTGGCTATACTTGGGATCCTACGTATAATGGTGGACGCACCATACATCCGTTCCTAAGGTTTCTAACGTTTTCACGTTAGCTAAGGTTTTGACATTTTCATGTCACTAAGTTTGGATAGTTGCCAGAAAGGGCCATACTCCAGTTTACATACGATCCTTTGGGCTTGTCCCCAGTGATCCTCCGGGATCGTCCCCAGTTATCCTTTGGGCTTGTCCCCAGTGATCCTCCGGGATCATTCTCAGTTATCCTTTGGGCTTGTCCCCAGTTACTAACTTATCTTTTATATTGGCTTAGTCCCAAGTTATATTCCATTTTTTCAGGTTTTCGAAGTTAAACGATTAAGGATCCTTAATCCTTATTATCCATTAAAGTTTTACCTATGGTAATTTCGATTAAAGGTTAGGATCCTCACTTGGATCCTCAGGTATGATCCTTAACTACTTTTAATTTCATTATTCATTTGAATAACCTTTAGACCTTGACAACTGAACCTATGATCCTTAAAATAAACTATCTTGGAAACTTTCGATTATAGGATATTTGATCCAGGATCATATCCTAAATTTCTTAAACATAATTTGCTCAAACTTTTCAAACAAACATGTGTCAAAACAATTGAAAATCAAAAAGGATAACAACACAAGATAAGCCAGAAAGATTGAAGTTATATTATTAAACCAAAGGATCATTAACCCTTTCAAAAAAGTTGTCAAAATTACCTACCCAAAGCTTCTACCAGCAATACGTGGCCCGTCCGCTGGGGTAGGTAAAGGGTGTCCATGATAATAGGTTCAAAAGTATTGCAGGGAAATTAAAAGGCGGCAGGATCACAACGGCTTCATCCCCCAAACAGAGGATCCCTCCCCCGTGTGTAATCCTACCTATTGTTCAAAGGATCCAGGATCCTTAACCCTAAAGAAACTACTGTTCAGAGATTACAGACCATAATTGTTCACAAACCACAAACCACTACCAAAAAACCTAAAAAATTGGGCTCCGGCCTAGTCAACAATATCCATCATCGCCCAATCATGCAGCTTACTTCTCTGCTGCTCCATCTCCACCAGCATCTTCACCTTGATCCTTGCCAGCATCACCTCCCTCCAGCATTGGGATGTCCTCAGCATCATCGTCATCTTCCAATTCTGCTAGCCTTGCCTTCCAACCTTCAACATCCCATGTGCTCCTGTCAAAGGAAGGATCCTGAGCCTCCGTAGCCATCTGCAGTTGTATCTTGTACATGGTTACCGCAGCAGAGACCTTAGCGTCTTGGGTAATGTCATGCTTCTCATAATCAAACTTGATCAACGCTTTAACAGCCTCATCTTTGACTGCCCGGATCTCCTTCTCAAGATCGGCAATCTTAAGATCCTTCAGCCCACACGTCTGTTGAAGGTCAGCAATTTGACGATCCTGATCCTCAACCTGATTGACGTAAGTCTCCATTTCGGAGAATTTCTAAAGAAGACAACAGGAAAGCAACATCAGACACATGTGATCCTCGGACTTGTCGAAGACAATTAACAGGGGCAGTGATCCTAACCTCATCAAAATAGTCAAGGAATTGCTGACGGAGAAGAGGAAATCCTTGAAGGTCATCTGAAGCCTTCCTCTTTTTCCCTTTGCCTCGGGCAGGAGCTTTAGGGGCTGAGACTGAAGGGCTGGCAGCAGGAGCCTTCTTCTTCTTAGAAGACGTGACATTGGCAAGGTCACTTATCCCAAACATGGAGGCAGATTTAACAGACCTGGCAGACTTTCCGGCACCTACACCATTCAAAAACAAGATAAGTTCCCTTGTTAAATTAAATACTTTCACATAAAACTTATTTTCTATGAGGATACTTACTTGACATTGTGGCAGATGCAGAGGATATCTCTTGAGAATCTTGGATAATAACCTGGAAACTTCGAACTTCAGGATCAAGCTTCTTGAAAGCTAACACTCTCTCTTTGGCAGCAGGGGTCAAGTCTAAATGAGCAACGGAGATAGCTGCATAAAAAGACAAAAAAGAAAAGATATCAGTGATCCTCATCATACGAGACAGGACTGATAGTGATCCTTCAAGGATCCTCTACCCTACCATGAGTGACCCATTCCTCGGGCAGATCCTTCCCATCCGGGATGGAATCCCTCTTAACAAAGAAAAACCGACGTTTCCAGTTGGCATCATTCTTGGTCACTTTGAAAATTGGATGATCCTCCCCAGCTTTCCGTTTCAACAAGTACCGGTGAGAACCAAAGGTGGTGAGATCATAAAGTTCAGCTAACTCTGACATCCCCAAATCAATCCCTTCTTGCTCGATGATCCTCTCGAAGGTATATAGAACCCTCCAGATCATCGGCATAGCTTGGATATATGAGATGCCGGTAAGAGAGAAGAAAGATTGGGTGAACATCGGAAAAGGATATGAATACCCAATGAGGAAGGGAGTAGCAGGAAAAGCCACCCAGACATCTGAGACAAGATCGCTCAAAGCAGTAGGATCAAAGGGTTTGAAAACAACATTCGCTGGGAAACAATGGCGAATCTTGTCTATGTGGATATCAGTAAAGCAGCATCTCTCCACGAGAGAATCCTTGATAATTCCCTGGCTCTTTAAGGGACTCTCCTTGGGACTCTTGTGCGGAGAATTACGGAGCAGCATATTTTGAACGAAAAACAGAGTAACAGCACGAAAGAACAGAGCAAAGAAGAGAAAGAGGAAGATGATACCTGATCAAGAGTCTTCAATGATGGTTATAAAGGGAGATACCTCGAATTTAAATACAAAATGATCCTAACCCTATCTCCTATTTATAATGATGATCCGCAGGGATTGTCACATCAGTGACGTAAATATCCTAACGGCTAGTCCATGTACAACGGCTAGTAAACCGGAATCGTCCGTTAGAGATAAGCTCAAAACAAAATATAACTCATCTATTTACAATTAACTCCTTATATTTTGGGGGCAATTGTTAGGGCTGGATTTTTACTATGAATGATCCTTATACGTGATCCTAACCAGTGATCCTTATTTCTTTGGCAGGCAGTGATCCTCAGCCGGACCTCAGGATCAGGATCACGGGACATTGAGGTGATCCTAGTACTAACGGTCATTTTCGATTACTACAATATTATTTTGCAGGAATATCTAGCAGGATATGCCCTACATATCATGATCCAGGGACGCGCTTTTACAAATATGGCAAGAGCTGAATTGAAGATGAACGTTGTGCCGGATATGGAAACATGGCTTGATCTAAGGGCAGCAATTTAGGCTAGATTATCTTTATTTCTAAAGGGGTAATGAGCTGATTAGTGGTCTATCTACCTAAAATAAGTTACCTACACATGTATAAATACCCATCTTCCTCATTCGGAAGAACACACACAACATACGACACAACTCTCAACACTTAGACACTCAGTGATCCTTGTACTCAGCTCATTATCATCCGAAGTTGTAACTACATTTTTATTATATTGAAGTTGGTGATCGGTAGTTGCCATCACCCGAGGTTTTTTATGCCGGAGATCATACATTGATCAAGGGCTTTTTCCTCGTATAAATCACTGTGTCTTTGTATCTTTATCACGGAAGTGATCCTTTACTTTCATAGCTAACCAAGCATCATACCCCGTTTACATAAAGTTTGGTTACATTATCCTTGTGTGATTTTTGACCAAAACAGTAAGGATCACTGCCCCTATTTGTGTATCCTGACAGTTTTGAGGATCACTTGTTTCTGATGTTATGCCTTGTCTTCCTTGCAGAAATTTGCTGAAATAGAGACTTATGTTAGCCACGTTGAGGATCAAGACCGCCAAATCGCTGACCTCCAACAAATGGGTGTGCTGAAGGATCTCAAGATTGCTGATCTTGAGAAGGAGCTCCGGGCTACCAAGGATGATGCTGCCAAAATGCTGATCAACTTTGATTATGAGAAGCATGATATCACCCAGGAAGCCAAGGTTTCTGCTGCAATAACCATGTATAAGATCCAGTTGCAGATGGCTGCGGAAGCTCAGGATCCTGCCTTCGACAAAAGCACATGGGACGTGGAGGGCTGGAAGGCGAGGCTGGCAGAGTTGGAGGATGATGAAGAGGCTGAGGAGGTCCCGATGCTTGAGGGTGGTGATGTCGGCAAGGATCAGGGTGGGGAGGCAAGTGGAGCTGGTGGTGATGGTGCAGCGAAGGCTTGAGCTGCAGGATTGGGCGATGAAGGAAACTTCTAGACATAGCCGGAGCCCAAAATTTTTTTTTGTTTGGTGGTTTGTGATGTTTTTTTAAAACAATTATGGTCTGTAATTCGAACAATAGTTTTAGGGTTAAGGATCCAGGATCCTTCAGACAATAGGTAGGATTACAAATGGTGGAGGGATCCTCTATTTGGGGGATGAAGCCATTGTGATCCTGCCGCCTTTTAATTTCCTGCATGCTATGACCGCACAAACAATGGACACCCTTTGCCAACCCATGTGGACGGGCCACGTTTTGCTGGTAGAAACATGGGTTGGCAATTTTGACAACTTATGAAGGGTTTTAAACCTTTGTTAATAAAATAACTCTAATCTTTTTGGCTTATCTTGTGTTGTTATCCTTTTAATTTCCAATTGTTTTGATATATATTTGCCTGAGTGAGAAAGGTTAAGCAAATTATGTTTAAGAAATTTAGGATATGATCCTGGATCAAATATCCTATAATCAAAAATTTTCAAAGTAGTTTATTTTAAGGATCATAGGTTCAGTTGTCAAAGTCTAAGGGTTATTCAAACAATTAATGAATGAAATTGAAAATAGTTGAGGATCATACCTGAGGATCCAAGTTAGGATCCTAACCTTTAATCAGGATAACCATAAGTGAATCTTTAATGGATAATAAGGATTAAGGATCCTTAATTGTTTAACTTTGAAAACCTGAAAAGTAGAACATAACTTGGGACTAAGCCAATATAAAAGATGAGTTAGTAACTGGGGACAAGCCCAAAGGATAACTGGGGACAAGCCCAAAGGATCACTGGGGACAAGCCCGAAGGATAATTGGGGACAAGCCCGAAGGATAACTGGGGACAAGCCCGAAGGATAACTGGGGACAAGCCCAAGGATCGTATGTAAACTGGAGTATGGCCCTCACTGGCGACTATCCAAACTTAGTGACATGAAAATGCCAAAACCTTAGCTAACGTGAAAACGTTAGAAACCTTAGGAACGGATGTATGGTACGTCTACCATTATACGTAGGATCCTAGGTATAGCCAGTACGATGAGGTTATCAGCCCCTAAAGCGAGTACTGGTCCCAAAGACGTGAACTATACCAGGATCATCGTGCGCTACAGGCGAAAACTGTGGACAAGCCCAAGGATAACTGGGGACAAGCCCAAGGATCTGAGTTGCTTCTGAAGATTGTTGACATTATGCTAAGGATACCTGGACTTATCAGAACTCAAAATCTCGTGAGAGAAGGATGAAGGATACATGATCCTTATCCTTAAATAAGAAGATATGTAAATAAGAGTTCGAGCTTAGGACATTACCAGAGTAAGGATCATTGATCCTTCAGGGATCCTTGAAGGATACTTCCAATGTGAGGATCACTCATACCAGAAGGATCCTGCTCACATGAAATATTTTTTCAAGTGGACAGCATTCCAGGCTCTTGGTAACAAATTTCCTTCCATGGTTAGCAATCTATATGCCCCCTTTCCTGCTTCGGCTTCAATCAAGTAAGGGCCTTCCCACTTTGGTGCCAATTTCCCATCAGCAGGATTGATGGTATTTTGGAATGCTTTTCTCAATACCATATCCCCAACTTGGAATTTCCTTATCCTGACATTTTTGTTGTAAGCACCAGCCATTCTTTGTTGGTAGCTAGCCATCCTTATCCTAGCCAGATCCCTGATTTCTTCAATAGTATCCAAGTCTTGAGCCAGGTTTGCATCATTCTCCTCAGGATCACGGGTACTTGTTCTAGCAGTTGGAACCACCATTTCTGTTGGGATCACTGATTCTGCCCCAAATACCAAAGAGAAGAGTGTTTGACCAGTAGCATTCTTGGGAGTTGTCCTATCAGCCCAAAGCACATAAGGCAATTCCTCTGCCCATTTCCCCTTCTTGGATCCAAGTTTCTTCTTCAGATTGTTGATGATGATCTTGTTGGATGATTCTGCTTGACCATTAGCTTGTGGGTGGACTGGTGTTGATGTTATCATCTTAATCCCCCAACTGTCACAAAAGTTAGTAGTCCTGCTCCCAATAAATTGGGAACCATTATCACATACAATTTTTAGTAGTCCTGCTCCCAATAAATTGGGAACCATTATCACATACAATTTCAGAAGGAATGCCAAATCTAGTTATAATGTTTCTCTTAATAAAGGATATAACTTCCTTCTCTCTGACTTGGGCAAAAGCTTCAGCCTCTATCCACTTGGAGAAGTAGCCAGTCATAGCAAGCATGAATACTTTTCCACCAGGTGCCTTAGGGAGCTTGCCAACTATATCCATCCCCCATCTCATGAATGGCCAAGAAGATGGTATAGGATGTAGAAATTCACCCGGCTGATGAAGGATATTGCTGTGTCTTTGACAAGGATCACACTTCTTAGCATACTCCACAGCATCCCTTTTCATAGTTGGCCAGTAGTATCCTGTCCTTATGATCCTTGAGAACAATGCCCTGCCCCCAGTGTGGTTTCCACAATCTCCTTCATGGAAGTCTTTTAACACTTCTTGAACTTCAGGATCCTCGATACATCTTAAATATGGTCCTGCAAGAGATCGCTTATATAGCACATTATTTAAGATTGTGAATTGAGATACCTTAATCCTGAAAGCCCTAGGATTTTCTCCCATAGGAATTTCCTCGTGTTGTAAGTATCTCATGATTGGTGAGATCCATGATCCTGAATAAGATTGAGTATCCTCACTAGGGATCATTGCAGTATCCTCTTCTATCTCCATGGCCACCTGATTTTCAATAGCAGGAGCCAGGATATGGATGATGGGGATACTTATATCCTCTGGGATCTTCAAAGATGATCCTAGATTGGCCAATGCATCAGCTTCTGTATTTTCCTCCCTTGGTACCTGTGTCAAACTGAAAGAAACAAAGGAGAGTGCCAATTCTTTGACTATCTCTAAATATTTGGTTAGTTTTTCACCTTTAACAGCATAGGATCCATTAAAGTGATTGGTGATTAACAATGAATCCACGTATACCTCAAGATACCTGATCCTCATATGTTTAGCGATTTGTAAACCAACGATTAAGGCTTCATACTCAGCCTCATTATTAGTGGCTGGGAACTCACAAGCTATGGAATGGGGTATTATGTCCCCCTGTGGCGATTTTAGTAGTATACCAAGCCCCGTGCCTTTGACATTTGAGGATCCGTCAGTATGTAGTATCCAAGGATCCTTAGTTTCATCCAGCTGCTGGACTTCCAATTCGGCTTCCTTTTGTAAATCACTACTGAAATCAGCCACAAAGTCTGCTAATGCTTGGGATTTGATGGCTGTTCTGGGTTCATATCTTATATCATGGGTGTTTTGGTCAAAAATCACACAAGGATAATGCAACCAAACTTTATGTAAATGGGGTATGATGCTTGGTTTGTAGAAAAAGTAAAGGATCACTTCAATGTGAAATATGCAAAGACACAATGATTTATACGAGGAAAAAGCCCTTGATCAATGTATGATCTCCGGCATAAAAAACCTCGGGTGATGGCAACTACCGATCACCAAACTTCAATATAAGAAAAATAGTTACAACTTTGGATGATAATGAGCTGAGTATAAGGATCACTATAGTTTCGAGTGTCTAAGCGTGTGAGAGTTGTGTTGTCTCTTCTTCCGAATGAGGAAGAGTGTTATATATACAAGTGTAGGTGACCTATTTTAGGTAAAAAGACTAATAATCAGCTCATTACCCCTTTAGAAATAAAAGTAAATCTAGCCTAAATTATCGCCCTTAAATCATGCCAAGTTTCCATATCCTTCACAACGTCCATCTCCGATTAAGCACATGCTATAGTTGTAAAGACGTGTCCTTTAATTGTGATGCTAAGAGCGGATCCTGCTAGTCATTCCTGCAAAACAACATTAAATTCAACGAAAGCAACTGTTAGTATGAGGATCCTATGATGGTCTGTGATCCTGATCCTGGAACTCTGCTGAGGATCACTATCTGCCAAAGAAACAAGGATCACTGGTTAGGATCACATGTGAGGATCATGTACTGTAAAAATCCAGCCCTAACAATTGCCCCCAAAATATAAGGAGTTCATTGTAAATTAACGAGTTATATTTTGCTCTGATCTTATCTTCAACGGACAACTCGGGTAACTAGCCGTTATAACCGGACTAGCCGTTGCGATCATTACGTCACTGAAGTGACATCCCTGCAAATCATGATTATAAAGAGGAGATAGGGTAAGGATCGATTTGCATTTAAATTCAGGATATACTCCCTTTATAATCTCCACCGAAGATTGATCAGGTATTCTCTTTCTTTCTTCCTTCTCCTGCTCTGTTTTTGTTTCGCCACAAGTATGTTGCTCCGAAATTCTCCCCATAAGGATCACGAGAAGAGTAGTCCCCTGAAAAGCCAAGGGATCATTAAGGACTCTCCTACGGAGAGATGCTGCTTTACCGATGCTCATGTAGATAGGATTCGTCATTGCTTTCCGGCGGATGCTGTTTTCAAATCCTTCACATCCACTGCTTTGAGTGACTTTGTTTCAGACGCCTGGGTGGTCTTTCCTGCAACTCCGTTTACCATAGGATATTCGTATCCTTTTCCGGCCTTCACCCAATCTTTCTTTTCTTTGACCGGCATATCTTATATCCAAGCTATGCCGATGATCTGGAGGGTCTTGTATACCTTCGAGAGGATCATCGAGCAGGAGGGGATTGATTTAGGGATGGCAGAGCTGGCCGAGCTTTATGATCTTACCACGTTTGGTTCTCATCGATACTTGCTGAAACGGAAGGCCGGGGAGGATCACCCTGTTTTAAAGGTTACCAAAAATGATACAAACTGGAAGCGTCGTTTCTTCTTTGTGAGGAGGGATACCCTCCCTAATGGGAAGGATCTGCCCAAGGAGTGGGCCACCCATGGTAGGATAGAGGATCCTGGAAGGATCACCATCAGACTTGTCTCTTATGATGAGGATCACTAATGTCTTTCTTTGTTTTTTGTTTATTGTGCAGCTATCTCCATTGCTCATCTCAAGTTAACCCCTGCTGCCAGAGAGAGGGTCTTAGCTTTCAAGAAGCTTGATCCTGAAATCAGAAGTTTTCAAGTCACCGTCCAAGATTCACAAGAAGTATCCTCCGCATCTGCCACTATGTCAAGTAAGTATCCTTATTAAAAAGTAAGTTATATGTAAGACTGTTTAGTTAGTAAGGGAACTTATCTTGTTTTGATTGTGTAGGCGCTGGGAAACCTGCTAAGTCTGCCAAGTCTGCCTCCAAGTTTGGGATTGATGAACTTGCCAATGTCAAGTCTTCAAGAAAGAAGACTTCTGTTGCCAGTCCCTCTGCTTCGGCCCCTAAAGCACCTGTTAGGGGTAAGGGGAAGAAGAGAAAGACTTCTGAGGATCTCCAAGGATTTCCCCTGATCCGCCAACAGTTTCTCGACTATGTCAATGAGGTAAGGATCATTGCCCCTGTTGGTTATCCTTCTCGAGTATCCTGCTTGTGTATTCTGCCTGTATATCCTGCTTCTTTGAGGATCACCTGATCCTGAACTTACCTTTTTTTCTCTTTTGCAGAAACTTGCTGAGATTGAGACCTACCTTGGCCATGTCGAGGACCAGGAAAACCAAATCGCCGACCTCCAACAAATGGGCGTGTTAAAGGATCTCAAGATAGCCGATCTTGAGAAGGAACTCCGGGCTACAAAGGATGAGGCTGCTCAAAGGCTGATTGACATGGATGGCGAGAAGCAGGAGATCATCCAGGATGCCAAGGTCTCTGCCGCAACTGCTATGTACAAGATACAACTACAAATGGCTGCGGAGGCTCAGGATCCTGCCTTTGACAAAAGCTCATGGGACGTGGAGGGTTGGAAGGCAAGATTGGCAGAGCTGGAGGATGAGGACGAAGCAGAGGAGATCCCAATGCTGGAGGGCGGTGATGCTGACAAGGATCAGGGTGGAGAAGCTGGTGGTGATGGAGCAGCAAAGGTGTGAGCTGCTGGATTGGGCGATGATGGATATTTCGAGACTAGGCCGGAGCCCAATTTTTTGAGTTTGGTAGTGGTTTGTTTGTGGTTGTTGATGTTTGAAACAATATGGTTTGTACTTTGAACAATAGTTTTTAGGGTTAAGGATCCTGGATCCTTTGAACAATAGGTAGGATCGCAAATGGTGGAGGGATCCTCTGTTTGGGGGATGAAGCCTTTGTGATCCTGCCGCCTTTAATTTCCTGCACCTGCTAAGACCGCATAGACAATGGACACCCTTTGCCAACCCATGTGGACGGGCCACGTTTTGCTGGTAGAAATGTGGGTTGGCAATTTTGACAACTTTTTGAAAGGGTTTAAGATCCTTTTGTTAATAATATAACTTTAATCTTTCTGGCTTATCTCGTATTGTTATCCTTTATTTATCTTCTTATTTTCCAGTTTGTTTTAGAAACATATTTGTTAGAGTAACAAGAGTTGAGCAAACCATGTTTAATAAATTTAGGATATGATCCTAGATCAAATATCCTGATACTGAAAATTTTTGAGGCAATCAATTTCAAGGATCATAGGTTTAGTTGTCAAAGTGTAAGGGTTGTTTAGTT
Source organism: Helianthus annuus (assembly GCF_002127325.2). Lineage (NCBI taxonomy): Eukaryota > Viridiplantae > Streptophyta > Magnoliopsida > Asterales > Asteraceae > Helianthus > Helianthus annuus. The sequence goes on along the minus strand of NC_035438.2, from coordinate 138,430,642 downwards.
TAATCAAAATAGTCAAGGATCATACCTGAGGATCCAAGTTAGGATCCTAACCTTTAATCAAGATAACCATAAGTGAAATTTTAACGGATAACAAGGATTAAGGATCCTTATTTGTTTAGCTTCGAGAACCTGAAAAATGGAACATAACTTGGGACTAAGCCAATGTAAAAGATAAATTAGTAGCTGGGGACATGCCCAAAGGATAACGGGGGATGATCCCAAAGGATCACTGGGGACAAGCCCAAAGGATAACTGGGGACAAGCCCAAAGGATAACTGGGGACAAGCCCAAAGGATCGTATGTAAACTGGAGTATGGCCCTTACTGGCGACTATCCAAACTTAGTGACATGAAAATGTCAAAACCTTAGCTAACGTGAAAACGTTAGAAACCTTATGAACGGATGTATGGTACGTCTACCATTATACGTAGGATCCTGGGTATAGCCAGTACGATGAGGTTGTCAGCCCCGGAAGTGGGTACTGGTCCCAAAGACGTGAACTATATCAGGATCATCGTGCGCTGCTGGCGGAGACTGGGGATAATCCCAAGGATAACTGGGGTTGGACCCAAGGATCTGCGTTGCTTTTGAAGATCTTTGACGATATGCTGTAGATACCTGAACAGAGTAAGGATCACTGACATCACCGGGATCCTTTGAGGATACTTCCATGTAAGGATCACATGCTTGAAGGATCACGTTCACATAAAGTATCTCTTTAAGTGAACAGCATTCCAGGCTCTTGGTAATAAGTTTCCTTCCATGGTTAGCAATCTGTATGCCCCCTTTCCTGCTTCAGCCTCAATCAAGTAAGGGCCTTCCCACTTTGGTGCTAACTTCCCGTCAGCAGGATTAATAGTGTTTTGGAATGCTTTTCTCAACACCATATCTCCGACTTGAAACTTCCTTATCCTAACATTTTTGTTGTAAGTGTTTTGGTCAAAAATCACACAAGGATAATGTAACCAAACTTTATGTAAACGGGGTATGATGCTTGGTTAATTATGAAAATAAAGGATCACTTCTGTGATAAAAGATGCAAAGACACAATGATTTATACGAGGAAAAAGCCCTTGATCAATGAATGATCTCCGGCATAAAAAACCTCGGGTGATGGCAACTACCGATCACCAACTTCAATATAAAAAAAATATGATTACAACTTCGGATAGTAATGAGCTGAGTACAAGGATCACTGAGTGTCTAAGTGTTTGAGAGTTGTGTCGTAAGTCGTGTGTGTTCTTCCGAATGAGGAAGATGGGTATTTATACATGTGTGGGTGACTTATTTTAGGTAAAATGACTAAATATCAGCTCATTACCCCTTTAGAAATAAAGACAATCTAGCCTAAATTGCTGCCCATAAATCAAGCCTAGTTTCCATATCCTGTGCAACGTCTTTCTTCGATTAAGCTCTTGCCATATTTGTGAAGACGCGTTCCTGGATCATGATGTCTAGAGCATATCCTGCTAGATGTTCCTGCAAAACAATATTGTATTGAGTGGAAGTAGCCGTTAGTATGAGGATCACCATAATGTCCCATGATCCTGATCCTGAAGTTCTGCTGAGGATCACTGTCTGCCAAAGAAAGAAGGATCACTGGTTAGGATCATGCGTAAGGATCACCTACAGTAAAATCCAGCCCTAACAATTGCCCCCAAAATATAAGGAGTTAATTGTAAATAAACGAGTTATATTTTGTTTCGATCTTATCTCTAACGGGCGACTCCAAGAAACTAGCCGTTATGTTCGGACTAGCCGTTGTGATCATTACGTCAGAGATGTGACAATCCTGCAGATCATGATTATAAATAGGAGATAGGGTGAGGATCAGTTTGTATTTAAATTCAAGATACTTCTCTTTATATTCTGCACTCGAAGATTGATCAGGTATTCTACTCTTCTCTTTCTTCTTCTCTCTATTTTTCTTTGCTCTGTTTTCTGCTTCTACCCTGTTTCTGTTCCAAACATGCTGCTTCGGAATTCTCCGCCCAAGGATTCCAAGAAGGATAGTCCCTTAAAAAGCCAGGGGATTATTAAGGATTCTCCTACGGAGAGGTGCTGCTTTACTGATGCCCACATAGACAAAATTCGTCATTGCTTTCCGGCGAATGTTGTTTTCAAGTCCTTTGATCCTAGTGCTTTGAGCGACTCTGTTTCGAATACCTGGGTGGCTTTTCCTGCTACTCCCTTCACCATAGGGTATTCATATCCTTTTCCATCCTTCACCCAATCCTTCTTTTCTCTAACCGGCATCTCTTACATCCAAGCTATGCCGATGATCTGGAGGGTTCTGTATACCTTCGAGAGGATCATTGAGCAGGAAGGAATTGACCTGGGGATGGCGGAGCTAGCTGAGCTCTATGATCTTACTACGTTTGGATCACATCGGTATCTGCTGAAACGGAAAGCTGGGGAGGATCACCCTATCTTCAAAGTTACCAAGAATGATACAAACTGGAAACGTCGGTTTTTCTTTGTTAAGAGGGATTCCATCCCGGATGGGAAGGATCTGCCCAAAGAATGGGCCACTCATGGTAGGATAGAGGATCCTCTAAGGATCATTGTCAGCCTTGTCCCATATGATGAGGATCACTAATATCTCTTTTTATTTCTTGTGCAGCTATATCCATTGCTCATCTGAAATTAAGCCCTGCTGCAAAAGAGAGAGTTCTAGCTTTTAAAAAGCTTGATCCTGAGGTCAGAAGTTTCCAAGTCACCGTCCAAGACTCACAAGAAGTATCCTCTGCATCTGCCACTATGTCAAGTAAGTATCCTTATAGAAAATAAATTATATGTAAGATTGTTTGATTAATAAGGCAACTTATCTTGATTTTTTGATTGTGTAGGTGCCGGAAAGTCTGCTAGGTCTGTCAAATCAGCTTCCAAATTTGGGATAAGTGATCTTGCCAATGTCACATCTTCAAAGAAGAAGAAGGCTCCTGCTGCTAGTCCTTCAGCATCAGCTCCCAAAGCATCTATCCGGGGCAAGGGGAAGAAGAGGAAGACTACTGAAGATCTACAAGGATTTCCCCTCCTCCGTCAGCAATTCCTTGACTATGTGAATGAGGTAAGGATCACTGCCCCTGTAGGTTATCCGCCTAGCATATCCTGCTTTTTTTTTGAGGATCATATGATCTTATGCTTATCTTTTTCTTCTCCTGTTGCAGAAACTTGCCGAGATTGAGACCTATCTTGGCCATGTTGAGGACCAAGAGAGCCAGATTGCTGACCTTCAACAAATGGGCGTGCTTAAGGATCTCAAGATAGGAGATCTTGAGAAGGAACTCCGGGTCATGAAGGCTGAGGCTGCTCAGAGGTTGATTGATATGGATAACGAGAAGCAGGAGATCACCCAAGATGCTAAGGTCTCCGCGGCAATTGCTATGTATAAGATACAACTTCAGATGGCCGAGGAGGCTCAGGATCCTACCTTTGACAAAAGCTCATGGGATGTTGAAGGTTGGAAGGCAAGGCTGGCAGACCTGGAGGACGAGGATGAGGCTGAGGAGATCCCCATGCTGGAAGGTGGTGATGCTGAGAAGGATCAAGGTGGAGATGCTGGTGGTGATGAAGCAGCGAAGGTGTAGGCTGCATGATTGGGCGATGATGGATATTTCGAGACTAGGCCGGAGCCCAATTTTTTAGGATTGGTAGTGGTTTTTTGTGGTTGTTGATGTTTGAAACAATTATGGTCTGTAATCTCTGAACAATAGTTTCTTAGGGTTAAGGATCTTGGATCCTTTGAACAATAGGTAGGATTACAAAAGGTGGAGGGATCCTCTGTTTGGGGGATGAAGCCTTTGTGATCCTGCCGCCTTTATTTCCTGCAAAATGCTAAGACCGCATAGACAATGGACACCCTTTGCCAACCCATGTGGACGGGCCACGTTTTGCTGGTAGAAATGTGGGTTGGCAATTTTGACAACTTTTTGAAAGGGTTAATGATCCTTTAGTTTAATAATATAACTTAACTTTTTCTGGCTTATCTTGTGTTGTTATCCTTCAATAATCCTCTTATTTCTCAATTGCTATATTTGTTAAAATAACAAGAGTTGACAAAGTGTTTAATAAACTTAGGATATGATCCTGGATCAAATATCCTTATATTGAAAGTTCTCAAAGTGTTTTAGTTCAAGGATCATGGGTTAGGTTGTCAAAGTATAAGGGTTGGTTAGGATAAAGAGTATAATCAAAAATAGTCAAGGATCATACCTGAGGATCCACGTTAGGATCCTAACCTTCAATCAAGACAATCATAGATAAGACTTTGATAGTTAATAAGGATTAAGGACCCTTATATGTTTAGACTTCCAAAACCTGAAAAGTGAGATATAACTTGGGACTAAGCCAATGTGAAAGATAAATTAGTAACTGGGGACATGCCCAAAGTATGACTGAGAATGATCCCAGAAGATCACTGGGGACAAGCCCATAGGATAACTGGGGACAAGCCCAAAGGATAACTGAGAATGATCCCAGAGGATCACTGGGGACAAGCCCATAGGATAACTGGGGACAAGCCCAAAGGATCGTATGTAAACTGGAGTATGGCCCTTTCTGGCAACTATCCAAGCTTAGTGACATGAAAATGTCAAAACCTTAGCTAACGTGAAAACGTTAGAAACCTTAGGAACGGATGTATGGTGCGTCCACCATTATACGTTGGATCCTAAATATAGCCAGTACGATGAGGTTGTCAGCCCCGAAAGTGGGTACTGGTCCCAAAGACGTGAACTATACCAGGATCATCGTGCGCTGCTGGCGGTAACTGGGGATAATCCCAAGGATAACTGGGGTTGTACCCAAGGATCTGTGGTGCTTTTGGAGATCTTTGACGATTTGCTGAAGATACCTGAACTATCATAACTCAAATGGTTTGTGAGTAGAGGATGAAGGATACATGATCCTTATCCTTAGGCAAAAAGTAAGAAAATGCAATAGTTTTAGGATAAGCATATTACCAGAATAAGGATCACCGATATCTCCAGGATCCTTCAAGGATACTTCACATGCAGGAAGGATCATGTTCACATGAAATATTTCTTTAAGTGAACAGCATTCCAGGCTCTTGGTAACAAGTTTCCTTCCATGGTTAGCAACCTGTATGCCCCCTTTCCTGCTTCAGCTTCAATCAAGTAGGGACCTTCCCATTTTGGTGCTAGCTTCCCGTCAGCAGGATTGATAGTATTTTGAAATGCTTTTCTCAACACCATATCTCCAACTTGGAACTTCCTTATCCTGACATTCTTGTTGTAGGCACCAGCCATCCTTTGTTGGTAGCTTGCCATCCTTACCCTAGCTAGATCCCTGTTTTCCTCAATAGTATCCAAATCCTGAGCTAGGATTGTAGCATTTTCTTCAGGATCCCGAGCACTTGTTCTAGCAGTTGGGATCACCATCTCTGTTGGGATCACTGCTTCTGCCCCAAATACTAAAGAGAAGGGTGTTTGACCGGTGGCATTCTTGGGAGTTGTCCTATCAGCCCATAGGACATAAGGTAACTCTTCTGCCCATTTCCCTTTCTTGGATCCTAGCTTCTTCTTCAGATTGTTGATGATGATTTTGTTGGATGATTCTGCTTGACCATTGGCTTGTGGGTGAACTGGTGTTGATGTGATCATCTTGATTCCCCAACTGTCACAAAAGTTAGTGGTTCTGCTTCCAATGAATTGGGAGCCATTATCACATACAATTTCAGAGGGAATGCCAAATCTAGTTATAATGTTTCTTTTAATGAAGGATATGACTTCCTTTTCTCTGACTTGAGCGAAGGCTTCAGCTTCTATCCACTTGGAAAAATAGTCAGTCATGGCAAGCATAAATACTTTTCCACCAGGTGCTTTAGGGAGCTTGCCAACTATATCCATTCCCCATCTCATGAATGGCCAAGAGGATGGTATGGGGTGTAGTAATTCAGCTGGTTGGTGAAGGATATTGCTATGTGTTTGGCAAGGATCACATTTCTTAGCATACTCTATAGCATCCCTTTTCATGGTTGGCCAGTAGTATCCTGTTCTAAGGATCCTTGAGAATAATGCCCTGCCCCCAGTGTGGTTTCCACAATCTCCTTCGTGGAAGTCTCTCAACACTTCTTCAATTTCAGGATCTTCAATACATCTTAAATATGGTCCTGCAAGGGATCGTTTATATAGCACATTATTTAAGATTGCAAATTGAGATACCTTAATCCTGAAAGCTCTAGGATTTTCTCCCGTTGGAATCTCCCCATGTTGCAAGTATCTCATGATTGGTGAGATCCATGATCCTGAATAAGATTGGGCTTCTTCACTAGGGATCATTGCAGTATCCTCTTCTATTTCCATGGCCACCTGATTTTTAATAGCAGGAGCCAGGATATGGATGATAGGGATACTTATATCTTCTGGAATCTTCAAGGATGATCCTAGGTTGGCCAATGCATCAGCTTCCGTGTTATCCTCCCTTGGTACCTGTGTTAAGCTAAAAGAAACAAAAGAGAGTGCCAATTCTTTGACTATCTCTAAATATTTTGTTAGTTTTTCACCTTTAACAGCATAGGATCCGTTAAAGTGATTAGTGATCAATAATGAATCTACATATACTTTGAGATACTTTACCCCCGTATCCTTAGCAATTTGTAAGCCAGCAATTAAGGCTTCATACTCAGCCTCATTGTTAGTTGCTTGGAACTCACAGGCTATGGAGTGGGGTATTATGTCCCCCTGTGGCGATTTTAGTAGGATCCCTAGCCCTGTGCCTTTGATATTTGAGGATCCGTCAGTGTGTAGTATCCAAGGATCCTTGGTCTCATCCAACTGCTGAACCTCCAATTCTGCTTCTTTTTGTAGATCACTACTGAAATCAGCCACAAAGTCAGCTAGTGCCTGAGATTTAATAGCTGTTCTTGGTTCGTATCTTATATCATGGGCACTAAGCTTTACTGCCCACTTAGCCATTCTCCCTGACATATCTGGTTTCCTGAGGACATTCTTAATTGGAAAATTAGTTTTAACAATAATAGTATGGGTTTCAAAATAATGTCTTAGCTTAGTGGATGCCATGATTAATGCAAGGATAAGTTTTTCGAGGTGTGAGTACCTGGATTCGGCATCAAGTAAGCTTTTACTTACATAGTAGATAGGATATTGTGTACCTTCATGATCCTTGACAAGGACTGCACTTACAGCGGTTGAGGATACCGCCAGGTACAAGGATAACACATCTCCTTTTTCCGGTTTTGCTAGTGCTGGTGCTGAGGACATATATTCTTTGAGGGCTTGTAGAGCGTTCTCATGTTTCTCAGTCCATTCAAACTTCTTATTCTTCCTTAGGATATCGTAGAATTCTTTACATTTTTCTGAGGATTTCGATATGAACCTGTTCAAAGCTGCTATCCTGCCTGTCAGTCTTTGGACATCCTTGGCATTGGCAGGAGATTTGATATTTATTAATGCTTTGATTTGTTCCGGGCTTGCTTCAATGCCCCTCTGGGTTACCATGTATCCTAAGAACTTTCCTGCCTTAACACCAAAATGGCATTTTGAAGGATTAAGTTTCATGTTGTAACTATCAAGGATATCGAATGCTTCTTCCAAGTCCCTTAGGTGATCCTCAGCTTTCTTCGACTTGACCACCATATCATCTATGTACACCTCCATAGTTTTTCCAATTTGATCTTTGAACATCATATTTACCAGCCTTTGATATGTTGCACCTGCATTTCTTAGTCCAAAAGGCATGGCAATATAACAATATAAACCGGTTGGGGTCATAAAGGCTGTATCCTCTTGGTCAAATGGTTCCATCTGGATTTGTTGGAATCCAGATGATGCATCCATAAAAGTTAACAGTTCATGCCCCGCTGTTGCATCCACCATAGAGTCAATGTGGGGTAATGGGAAAGGATCCTTGGGACATGCCTTATTCAAATCAGTGAAATCGACACATACCCTCCACTTTCCGTTTTTCTTTTGGACAACAACCACATTGGCTAACCATTTTGGATACTTTACCTCTCTGATCATACCTGCTCGAAGTAGTCTCTCTACTTCTTCTTGGATAATGGCATTCCTTTCTGGTGCAAACTTCCTCCTTTTTTGATGGATTGGCTTGATAGACATGTCAATGCCAAGTTTGTGAGTAATAATATCCTTAGATATACCTGTCATATCTTCATGTTTCCAAGCAAAGGTAGATTTTCTTCTCTTGAGGAAGGATATCATGTCTTCTTTCATCTCGCCAAGGATCCCTGATCCGATATAGATTTTTGATTCAGGATCACTAGGATCCAAGAGGATTTCATCTACATCTTGTTCCCTTGCCTCCAAGACATTCCTTGGAGGATACTGTAATTGCTATTGCTCCCTTGGCTTCGAAGTTGGCTTCATAGATGAGGTATAACAATCCTTAGCCTCCTGCTGGTCACTATCGATCTTGATTATTCCCCATGGGCTAGGGAGCTTCACACATTGATGGTAGGTAGATGGGACTGCTTTCATATCATGTATCCAAGGCCTGCCAAGGATAACGTTGCAACAAGATAAACAGTCAATAACACAAAATTTCTGATAATTATGTAATCCTTCCACGTAGATTGGGAGTTTGATGTCCCCCAGAGTTTTCTTTGTTTCCCCACTGAATCCTACAAGCACGGAGGATCTTGGTGTGATGTCTGATTCTGGGATTCCCATCTTCTTCAAGACATCAAGCTGGATAATGTTCACTGAGCTCCCTCCGTCAATAAGGATCCTGCGGACAAAATGGTTAGAGATAAAGAGAGTGATAACTAAACTATCATGGTGAGGATCCTGAATGTTAATGCGATCGTCCTCATCAAATGTTATCATCTTCCCTTCTGAGACACTTGAGGTTCTAATAGGCCTTTCTCCATTATCCATTTTTGATTCTTTTGCATGACTTTTGGCCGCTGAAAAGGATGTACCACAAATGTCTGATCCTCCGGATATAAAGTTAATCACTTGTGCGTTTGCTGGAGGTGCCGGAGCTTTTTCAGGGATCCTTTCAGGATCCTGGGTCCTTTGCTTTTTTCTCCCCAACAATTCTTTTAGATGCCCCTTGCTTAGCAGGTATCCAATTTCTTTTCTTAAGGCTATGCAATCTTCAGTTAGATGCCCGAAATCCTCATGGTATGCACACCATTTGGATTTATCCTTAGTCCCGGATGGTTTGTCATTCTTCCTGGGCCATCTAGCTTTTTCACCTAGATTCTGCATTGCAAGGATTAGTTCATGATTATCAACGGAAAAACAATATTCTGAGATTGGAGGATATTCTTCATCATCCTCTTCTTGGTCAACAGCATGCACATTCTTGTTCTCATTTCTATGGTAGGATTTGAACTTGTTGCTTTTGAAGGAGGATCCTTGCTTATCTTGTTTTGAGGATCCTACTTGTCTTTCCTGGATCCTCTTGTCGTCCTCTAACCGGATAAACCTGAGTGCTCGAGTTCTTACTTCATCTAAATTCCTGCATGGTGTCATAACAAGATCATCATAGAATAATGAATCTTTAAGCAGTCCCATTTTGAAGGCTTCAACAGCCGTAGCCATATCCAAGTTGGGAATGTCCAAGGATTCTTTACTAAATTTAGTTATATAATCCCTTAATGATTCGTTATGATTTTGAGTTATCCTGTACAGATCACTAGTTAATTTTTCAAATTTTCTACTACAAGAGAATTGGTTATTGAATAAATTAAGTAAATTGGCAAATGAAGTAATAGAGTAAGGGGGAAGACTTAGCAGCCACTTAAGAGCTGATCCAGTAAGAGTGGATCCAAATCCTTTACATAGGCATGCTTCCTTCAATTTTTCTGGGATAGGATTGATCTCCATCCTCTCCCTGTATTGTGCTATATGCTCCTCTGGATCCGTTGTGCCATCATACAGCTTCATGGTAGGGATATGGAACCTTTTGGGTACCTCTGCATCACAAATTGGTGGTGCAAAACGGGATACCTTGTGGCTTCCATCCGCAATCTCTGGGATAGGCTTGACTACCCCTGGAACACTTGAGATCATGTCCTTTAGTTTCTGTAATTCCCTGGCCATAGCATGATTGGTACCTGTATCCTGCATGAATCCAAGGTTAGTAGTAGGATAATTATTTAAAGTGTTACCTCCCATTGGGTTCAAGTTAGGGAATCCATATTGCTGGGATTCTGGAACAACCGAGGGACCAGTGGAAGCAATGGTCTGCATTGGAATGAAGTCCCCTTGATGGACATCTAGACTCCCTGTTTGCAAACTTTTTAGGGATCCTGGCATCTGTAAGGATCCTGGTATCTGGGATGATCCTGGAATGAAGGAGGATCCTTGAACCTGGGATGATCCTGGAACAAAGTAGGATCCTTGAACCTGGGATGATCCTGGAACAAAGTAGGATCCTGGAAACTGCTGTGTCTCCGGATAGGCTCCCGAATTCCTGAAGGATCCCATGTACTGAGGATAGGATCCTACGGGCTGAAAATGTGAGCCTGATGTCTGAGTCATTGCTGCCGAGTTGAGATGTGATCCTCTTGACTCCCCTATAATTTGCACGTCCGGGATCCCCGATGGCTGGGAAGTGATCATTGGAGTATCAAAGCTCAAGGATTTGGGCATCAGTGGAGAATGATCCTCTGCCGCTTTCTTTTGTCTTTTGAGATCTCCAATTTCCCTGAGGATCCTTTCGTTAGTTTCATCTTGCCGCTGCATACGATCCTTCATCTGCAAAATTAAAGCAAATACATCACTAGTACTGGGAATAGAAGAATTCATAGCAGAAGAAGATAGAGGTTTAGAGGAAGTGGGAGTTGATCTCTTCTCAGTATTTCTCTGAGATCCTGCCGGTGGAGGAGGCAAGGTGATCTGTGATGAAGTGACCGCCGACATCGCTGTGGACGTGTTCTTCAATGATGAAGCCATGTTACTCTCTGAGATGATTTCGAACAAAAGATTTTCTTATGGATGAAGCACCAATTGCCCCACGGTGGGCGCCAAACTGTTTTGGTCAAAAATCACACAAGGATAATGTAACCAAACTTTATGTAAACGGGGTATGATGCTTGGTTAATTATGAAAATAAAGGATCACTTCTGTGATAAAAGATGCAAAGACACAATGATTTATACGAGGAAAAAGCCCTTGATCAATGAATGATCTCCGGCATAAAAAACCTCGGGTGATGGCAACTACCGATCACCAACTTCAATATAAAAAAAATATGATTACAACTTCGGATAGTAATGAGCTGAGTACAAGGATCACTGAGTGTCTAAGTGTTTGAGAGTTGTGTCGTAAGTCGTGTGTGTTCTTCCGAATGAGGAAGATGGGTATTTATACATGTGTGGGTGACTTATTTTAGGTAAAATGACTAAATATCAGCTCATTACCCCTTTAGAAATAAAGACAATCTAGCCTAAATTGCTGCCCATAAATCAAGCCTAGTTTCCATATCCTGTGCAACGTCTTTCTTCGATTAAGCTCTTGCCATATTTGTGAAGACGCGTTCCTGGATCATGATGTCTAGAGCATATCCTGCTAGATGTTCCTGCAAAACAATATTGTATTGAGTGGAAGTAGCCGTTAGTATGAGGATCACCATAATGTCCCATGATCCTGATCCTGAAGTTCTGCTGAGGATCACTGTCTGCCAAAGAAAGAAGGATCACTGGTTAGGATCATGCGTAAGGATCACCTACAGTAAAATCCAGCCCTAACAGTAAGCACCAGCCATTCTTTGTTGGTAGCTTGCCATCCTTATCCTAGCCAGATCCCTGATTTCCTCAATAGTATCCAAATCCTGAGCCAGGATTGTAGCATTCTCTTCAGGATCACGAGCACTTGTTCTAGCAGTTGGGATCACCATCTCTGTTGGGATCACTGCTTCTGCCCCAAATACTAAAGAAAAAGGTGTTTGACCAGTGGCATTTTTGGGAGTTGTTCTATCAGCCCATAGCACATAAGGTAACTCCTCTGCCCATTTTCCCTTCTTGGATCCTAGCTTCTTCTTCAGATTGTTGATGATGATCTTGTTGGATGATTCTGCTTGGCCATTGGCTTGTGGATGAACTGGTGTTGATGTTATCATCTTGATTCCCCAACTGTCACAAAAGTTAGTAGTTCTGCTTCCAATGAATTGGGAACCATTATCACATACAATTTCAGAGGGAATGCCAAATCTAGTTATAACGTTTGTTTTGATAAAGGATATAACTTCTTTTTCTCTGACTTGAGCAAAAGCTTCAGCTTCTATCCACTTAGAGAAGTAGTCAGTCATGGCAAGCATAAATACTTTTCCACCAGGTGCTTTAGGGAGCTTGCCAACTATATCCATCCCCCATCTCATGAATGGCCAAGAGGATGGTATGGGGTGTAGCAATTCAGCTGGTTGATGAAGGATATTGCTGTGTCTTTGACAAGGATCACATTTCCTAGCATATTCTACAGCATCCCTTTTCATGGTTGGCCAGTAGTATCCTGTTCTAAGGATCCTTGAGAACAATGCCCTGCCCCCAGTGTGGTTTCCACAATCTCCTTCATGGAAGTCTCTCAACACTTCTTCAATTTCAGGATCCTCGATACATCTCAAATATGGTCCTGCAAGAGATCGTTTATATAGCACATTATTTAAGATTGTGAATTGAGATACCTTAATCCTGAAGGCTCTAGGATTTTTTCCCATCGGAATCTCCCCGTATTGCAAGTATCTTATGATTGGTGAGATCCATGATCCTGCATAAGATTGAGCTTCCTCACTAGGGATTACTGCAGTATCCTCTTCTATTTCCATGGCTACCTGATTTTCAATAGCAGGAGCCAGGATATGGATGATAGGGATACTTATATCTTCTGGAATCTTTAAGGATGATCCTAAGTTGGCCAATGCATCAGCTTCCGTGTTATCCTCCCTTGGTACCTGTGTTAAGCTGAAAGAGACAAAAGAGAGTGCCAATTCCTTGACTATCTCTAAATATTTGGTTAGTTTTTCACCTTTAACAGCATAGGATCCATTAAAGTGATTGGTGATCAATAATGAGTCTACATATACTTTAAGATACTTTACCCCCATATCCTTAGCAATTTGTAAGCCAGCAATTAAGGCTTCATATTCAGCCTCATTGTTAGTTGCTTGGAACTCACAGGCTATGGAGTGGGGTATTATGTCCCCCTGTGGCGATTTTAGTAGTATCCCGAGCCCTGTGCCCTTGACATTTGAGGATCCATCAGTGTGTAGTATCCAAGGATCCTTGGTCTCATCCAGCTGCTGGACTTCCAATTCTGCTTCTTTTTGTAGATCACTACTGAATTCAGCCACAAAGTCAGCTAATGCTTGGGATTTAATGGTTGTTCTTGGCTCATATCTTATATCATGGGCACTAAGCTTTACTGCCCACTTAGCCATTCTTCCTGACATCTCTGGTTTCCTGAGGACATTCTTAATTGGAAAGTTAGTTCTAACAACAATAGTATGGGTTTCAAAATAATGCCTTAACTTAGTTGATGCCATGATTAATGCAAGAATAAGTTTTTCGAGGTGTGAGTACCTGGATTCGGCATCAAGTAAACTCTTACTTACATAGTAGATAGGATATTGTGTACCTTCATGATCCTTAACAAGGACAACACTTACAGCGGTTGAGGATACCGCCAAATATAAGGATAACACATCTCCTTTTTCGGGCTTTGTTAATGCTGGTGCTGAGGACATATATTCTTTAAGGGCTTGTAAAGCATTCTCGTGTTTCTCAGTCCATTCAAACTTCTTGTTCTTCCTTAGGATATCGTAAAATTCTTTACATTTTTCTGAGGATTTTGACATGAACCTGTTCAGAGCTGCTATCCTGCCTGTTAGCCTTTGCACATCCTTAGCATTGGCAGGGGACTTGATGTTCACTAGTGCTTTAATTTGCTCCGGACTTGCTTCAATGCCCCTCTGAGTTACCATATATCCTAGGAATTTACCTGCCTTAACGCCAAAGTGGCATTTTGAAGGATTAAGCTTCATGTTATAATTATCAAGGATATCAAATGCTTCTTCCAAATCCCTTAGGTGATCCTCAGCTTTCTTTGATTTGACTACCATATCATCTATGTATACTTCCATAGTTTGTCCAATTTGATCTTTGAACATCATATTCACCAGCCTTTGATATGTTGCACCTGCATTTCTTAATCCAAAAGGCATGGCAATATAACAATACAAACCTGTTGGGGTCATAAAGGCTGTATCCTCTTGGTCAGATGGTTCCATCTGAATTTGTTGGAATCCAGATGATGCATCCATAAAGGTCAACAGTTCATGCCCCGCTGTTGCATCCACCATGGAGTCAATGTGGGGTAATGGGAAAGGATCCTTGGGACATGCCTTATTCAGATCAGTGAAATCGACACATACCCTCCACTTTCCGTTTTTCTTTTGGACAACGACCACATTGGCTAACCATTTTGGATACTTTACCTCTCTGATCATACCTGCTTGAAGTAGTCTCTCTACTTCTTCTTGGATAATGGCATTCCTTTCTGGTGCAAACTTCCTTCTTTTTTGATGGATTGGTTTGATAGACCTGTCAATGCCAAGTTTGTGAGTAATAATATCCTTAGATATACCTGTCATATCTTCATGTTTCCAAGCAAAGGTAAATTTTCTTCTTTTGAGGAAGGATATTAAGTCTTCTTTCATCTTGCCAAGGATCCCTGATCCGATATAGATTTTTGATTCAGGATCACTAGGATCCAAGAGGATTTCGTCCACATCTTGTTCCCTTGCCTCCAAGACATTCCTCGGAGGATACTGTAATTGCTATTGCTCCCTTGGCTTCGAGTTTGGCTTCATGGATGAGGTATAACAATCCTTAGCCTCCTGCTGATCACTGTCGATCTTGATTATTCCCCATGGGCTAGGGAGCTTCACACATTGATGGTAGGTGGATGGGACTGCTTTCATATCATGTATCCAAGGCCTGCCAAGGATAACATTGCAACAAGATAAAGAGTCAATAACACAAAATTTCTGATAATTATGTAATCCTTCCACGTAGATTGGGAGTTTGATGTCCCCCAGAGTTTTCTTCGTTTCTCCACTGAATCCTACAAGCACGGAGGATCTTGGTGTGATGTCTGATTCTGGAATACCCATTTTCTTCAGAACATCAAGCTGGATAATGTTCACTGAGCTTCCTCCATCGATAAGGATCCTGCGGACAAAATGGTTAGAGATAAAGAGAGTAATAACTAAACTATCATGATGAGGATCCTGAATGTTAATGCGATCATCCTCATCAAACGTTATCATCTTCCCTTCTGAGACACTTGATGTTCTAATAGGTCTTTCTCCATTATCCATTTTTGACTCCTTTGCATGCCTTTTGGCCGCCGAGAAAGATGTACCACAGATGTCTGATCCTCCGGAAATAAAGTTGATCACTTGTGCATTTGCCGGAGGTCCTGGAGCCTTTTCAGGGATCCTTTCAGGATCCTGAGTCCTTTGCTTTTTTCTTCCCAACAGTTCTTTTAGGTGCCCCTTGCTTAACAGATATCCAATCTCTTTTCTTAAAGCTATGCATTCTTCAGTTAGATGCCCGAAATCCTCATGGTATGCACACCATTTTGACTTGTCTTTAGTCCCGGATGGTTTATCATTCTTCCTGGGCCACCTAGCTTTTTCACCTAGATTCTGCATTGCAAGGATTAGTTCATGATTATCAACGGAAAAACAATATTCTGAGATTGGAGGATAATCTTCATCATCCTCTTCTTGGTCAACAGCGTGCACATTCTGGTTCTCATTTCTATGGTAGGATTTGAATTTGTTGTTCTTGAAGGAGGATCCTTGCTTCTCCTGTTTTGAGGATCCTACTTGTCTCTCCTGGATCCTCTTGTCATCCTCTAGCCGGATGAACCTGAGTGCCCGAGTTCTTACTTCATCTAGGTTCCTGCATGGTGTCATAACAAGATCATCATAGAATAATGAATCCTTAAGCAGTCCCATTTTGAAGGCTTCAACAGCCGTAGCCATATCCAAGTTGGGAATGTCCAAGGATTCTTTACTAAATTTAGTTATATAATCCCTTAATGATTCATTATGACTTTGAGTTACCCTATATAAATCACTGGTTAATCTTTCAAATTTTCTACTACAAGAGAATTGGTTATTGAATAAATTAACTAAATTAGCAAATGAAGTAATAGAGTAAGGGGGAAGACTTAGCAGCCATTTAAGAGCTGATCCAGTAAGAGTGGATCCAAATCCTTTACATAGGCATGCTTCCTTCAACTTTTCTGGGATAGGATTGATCTCCATCCTCTCCCTGTATTGTGCTACGTGTTCCTCTGGATCCGTTGTCCCATCATACAGCTTCATAGTAGGGATATGGAACCTTTTGGGTACCTCTGCATCACAAATTGGTGGTGCAAAGCGAGATACCTTATGGCTTCCATCTGCAATCTCTGGGATAGGCTTGACTACCCCTGGGACACTTGAGATCATATCTTTTAGCTTCTGCAGCTCCCTGGCCATAGCATGATTGATACCTGTATCCTGCATGAATCCATGGTTAGTGGTAAGATAATTATTTAAAGTGTTACCTCCCATTGGGTTCAAGTTAGTGAATCCATATTGCTGGGATTCTGGAATAACGGAGGGACCAGTGGAAGCAATGGTCTGCATTGGAATGAAGTCCCCTTGATGGACATCTAGACTTCCTGTTTGCAAACTCTTTAGGGATCCTGGCATCTGGGAGGATCCTGGTATCTGAAATGATCCTGGAACGAAGGAGGATCCTTGAACCGGGGATGATCCTGGAACAAAGTAGGATCCTTGAAACTGCTGCGCTCCCGGGTAGGCTCCTGATTTCATGAAGGATCCCATATGCTGGGGATAGGATCCTGCCGGCTGAAAGTGTGAGCCTGATGTCTGAGTCATTGCTGTTGATCCGAGGTGCAATCCTCTTGATTCTCCCATAATTTGCACGTCTGGAATTTCCGATGGCTGAGAAGTGATCATTGGAGTATCAAAGCTCAAGGATTTGGGCATCAGTGGGGAATGATCCTCTGCCGTTCTCCTTTGTCTTTTGAGATCTCCAATTTCCCTGAGGATCCTTTCATTAGTTTCATCCTGCCGCTGCATACGATCCTTCATCTGCAAAATCAAAGTAAATACATCACTAGTACTGGGAATATAAGAATTCATAGCAGAAGAAGATGGAGGTTTAGAGTTAGTAGGAGTTTGTCTCTTCTCAGCATTCTTCTGGGATCCTGCCGGTGGAGGAGGCAGAGTGTTCTGAGACGAGGTGACTACAGACATTGCCGTGGACATGTTTTTCAATGATGAAGCCATGTAATTCTTTGAAATGATTTCGAACAGAAAGTTTTCTTATGAATGAAGCACCAATTGCCCCACGGTGGGCGCCAAACTGTTTTGGTCAAAAATCACACAAGGATAATGCAACCAAACTTTATGTAAATGGGGTATGATGCTTGGTTTGTAGAAAAAGTAAAGGATCACTTCAATGTGAAATATGCAAAGACACAATGATTTATACGAGGAAAAAGCCCTTGATCAATGTATGATCTCCGGCATAAAAAACCTCGGGTGATGGCAACTACCGATCACCAAACTTCAATATAAGAAAAATAGTTACAACTTTGGATGATAATGAGCTGAGTACAAGGATCACTATAGTTTCGAGTGTCTAAGCGTGTGAGAGTTGTGTTGTCTCTTCTTCCGAATGAGGAAGAGTGTTATATATACAAGTGTAGGTGACCTATTTTAGGTAAAAAGACTAATAATCAGCTCATTACCCCTTTAGAAATAAAAGTAAATCTAGCCTAAATTATCGCCCTTAAATCATGCCAAGTTTCCATATCCTTCACAACGTCCATCTCCGATTAAGCACATGCTATAGTTGTAAAGACGTGTCCTTTAATTGTGATGCTAAGAGCGGATCCTGCTAGTCATTCCTGCAAAACAACATTAAATTCAACGAAAGCAACTGTTCGTATGAGGATCCTATGATGGTCCGTGATCCTGATCCTGGAACTCTGCTGAGGATCACTATCTGCCAAAGAAACAAGGATCACTGGTTAGGATCACATGTGAGGATCATGTACTGTAAAAATCCAGCCCTAACAATGGGCGCTAAGCTTTACTGCCCACTTAGCCATTCTTCCGGACATCTCTGGTTTCCTGGGGACATTCTTAATTGGGAAATTAGTTCTAACAACAATAACATGTGTTTCAAAATAATGTCTTAGTTTAGTAGATGCCATAATCAGTGCAAGAATAAGTTTTTGAAGGTGTGAATACCTGGATTCAGCGTCAAGTAAACTCTTACTTACATAATAGACAGGATATTGTGTACCTTCATGATCCTTAACAAGGACTGCACTTACTGCTTTTGAGGATACCGCAAGGTATAAGGATAACACATGTGACACCTCGGATTTTCCCGGATAATCTTTCGATGTAACGTGTGTGTACGTATATTTTATTAAATGAAAAACTCATGAAACTGTTTGCTGTTACATGCTATGTGTATGTAAGTATATGGGTATATATATATATATATATAGGTGTGTGTGTTATTGTGAGCCGAAACCATGACCCAACTCGAGACCCCTTGGTCCCGAGTGAACAGTAAGACATATTAGGGGCCGGTTTGGTTTGGGCCATGTGTAAAGCCCAAGTCGCAACACCCTAAGCCCACTCGAGATCTTATATAAACCAACCCTCCCTTCCCTTAATCATTTTTACAAACACACTTCTCTCACTCACCTTCACTCACTCCTTCTTCCTCACTAAAACCCTAAAAACCTAAGAACTCTAGCAACCAAAACCATCTCCTTCTCCCTCTTCCTCTCTCGGATCAAGTAGACAAACGACAAGGAGGATCGGCCGGATCAATCTTCACCCGAACACCCCCTTTCTTACACCTCGAGTTAGCCGGTTAGTGTTTTCTTGGCTTGAATGTGACCTTCATTATTTTGTGCTTGATTATGCTTGTTGATGATTGTTTGGCCATGTTTTGTGTGAATAAAAACATGTGTAATGGATAATCGGTTAGCATGTTTGTGTTCCGGAATGTTTAGATAGAATTAATATTCATGACTTTGGTTGAATGGTTAGCATCCGATTATGCTTAGGAACCGAGAATGATAATGTCTATTATGTCCGTTCATGTTGTGATGTTTAGTGATAAAATGTGTTCTAATATTTCTATGAGGGATTTGATGATTTTGTTATCCGAATGATATTAAAGTGATGTTAGGGATTGAATGTTCATGAATGATGTTGAATGTTATTTGAATATGATGAACAACTTGAATGTCATATAAATATTTTCAAATATGCTTTGTTTGATCTGTTTTGTGCACATTTTAGACAAGAAAACATGTTAGTGGATATAGTACACAATTTGCATGAAATTGCAATCCTATTGGTCAGTACATTGCAGGTTCTAGAAGATTTGTTGTGCACGTAATCGCGGTTGCGAGTCGTAACCTTTGGTTGCGACTCGAGACCACATCAAGTCTTGTCGAGATCTCCCGGTTGCGAGTCGCAATCAACGCGTATCGAATCCGGTTGCGAGTCGTAACCATTGCTGCTAAGTCGGAACCGCTAGTTGCGAGTCGTAACCTCTGGTTGCGACTCGTAACCAAAACGTGATGAACCGAGACCTCGGTTGCGAGTCGTAACCTCGGTTGCGAGTCGCAACCACCATTGTCTCGACTGGGCTATTTTGGTGTTTTTGGGCTTTGACTGTTGGGTTTTCTGTTGACTGGGCTACGTGTTGTTACTGCTGATTGTACGTGTTTGCTATATGTGTTTGCCGTACGTGTTCGCTATGTGCTTATTTGTACCCAACTTGACCCATACTTGGTAACCATGCTAGGACGTGGTGACCAACATACTTGACCGGGTAAAATAATCTACCGAGCAACCCAAGGTGAGTTCACAACTTAAAAGCATGCGTCCCGGTGGTTTGGGACACGAGACTAAAACAACCCTATCCCCTTGTAAAGGGGATACCATTTACATTCCTTCCCTAGTTACTGGGAACAAACTTACTTTTCCTTCCCTTGTCATTGGGAAACCTTTTAGTTAATTACTGTTTATACGGAATGCAACCAAACGGCACTAAACGCAACTCTATCACTCAATTCCCTACTACATAATACCGATTAGTCGCCGGGGCCAGGCGAACGGGTTATTAGTTGATAGCGCTATTTAGGTCTTACCAGCCTCACACCGTGCCATGGTATGGGATCGGTCGTGAACTAATGTACTCAGGCATCCGTCAATGATGATAGAACATTGACATCGGGGCATCCTGCGGAAACGCAAACGGTTACCTAGTGTTCGGTATTGGAAAAACAGTTTAGTCGCTAACTTTTGGGGTAGCTCCCCATGGCATGTATAAACGGATAAATTAACTGGTGAAACGAGTTTTTGGTAAATAAAACTGGACAACTAGTGAACTCACTCAGCATTATTGTTGACCCCCTTACTGCATGCTTTGCAGGTAACCAGTGACGAAGGAGCTTGCTGCTTGGGAACGAGTAGTGTCTGTCCACCCTTGTGTTGGGTGTTACCTTATTTTGAACTATGAACTTGTTTAAACTACCTTACTTATGCTTCCGCTACTTATTACTATTTGAACTTGAAACCTTAAACTCTGAACTTGATATTTGCTAATCTTATGGTTAGTAAGTGTTACTTTTTGTTATCAATTTAATTATTCAGTATAATTGGTGGCTGGATCCTGGTCAGTCACGCCCTCGAAGCGGGTGTTATCCGCAGGTGGATTTTGGGGGTGTGACAGATTGGTATCAGAGCCATTGGTTATAGTGAACTTGGTTTTAAAAAGGGGAAGAATCTTTTTGAGAAAAACCAGACTATAACCCGTGACTCGTGACGACACTACACTCCAAGTGCAAGGCTCGACTTATCTGACCTCATAGCTCGGACCCCTATTTACTTGCTTATTTGTCTTATGCTTTCTACTATGCGTACTAGTTTGCCTGATTAGATAGATACGCCTCCCCTCTTCTATCTCATTCTCGCTATATTACGACATCACACTCATACTATGTTTTCTGGTTATGAAGACAATGAGTGGACGCGGACGAGGAAACGTCAACATGACTCAGGCTCAGTTCACTAACCTGCTCAACACTGTGGCTGCAGCTTTCGCAGCTCACCCTATAGGTAAACTCGTTGTTTTAGGATGTTTAGATCCTACCGCCACATCGTCTTTTCGCCTCTAAACCTATTTCGCTTCACTCCTCACAACAGGTCAGCCTGCGCCTGTGCAACCACGTGTCTGTACCTTCAAGACCTTCATGGATTGCAAGCCTCTTCCATTCAGTGGTACTGAGGGTGCCATAGGTCTCCTGCACTGGATCGAGAAGGTCGAAGCTGTCTTCGCTGTCTGCGAGTGTCCCCCTGCTAATTGGGTGAAGTTTGCTACTGGTACTCTTGAGGGAAGCGCACTTTCATGGTGGAAGGCGCAAATTCAAATGCTTGGTTTGGAGACTGCTAACGCTACTGCATGGGAAGATTTCAAGGATATGATCAAGGAAGAGTACTGTCACAGGGATGATATCCACAAACTCGAGGACGAGTACTATGAACTCAAGATGGTTGGGTCAGAGATTGAGACCTACACCAAGCTGTCCAACGACTATGCTGCTCTTTGTCCAAACATGTCCCGACCCATGTACCGAAGGATCGAATTGTACATCAAGGGTTTAGTCCCGGAAATCAGGAGCCATGTAACCTCGGCCAACCTCACTGCCATACAGCCCGTGGTTCGTCTTGCCCACAAACTCACCAACCAGGCTGTGGAGGAGGGCAGGTTGCCCAAAAGGATCAGTGCTGAGTAAGGAACTTCTAGTGATGGTAAACGAAAGTGGGATGGAAATCAGGGCAAAGATGCTAACTCTACTCAGGCCCCAACTCAGCAAAGGAAAACTGACAACAACAAAGGCACTCAGCAACAGGGTGGCTACCGGGGAAGCTACCCTAAGTGCAACAAGTGTAACAGGCACCACAATGGGGCATGTAACAAGGTTCAGTGTCAGCGATGCCACAAGATGGGGCACGAAGCCAAGGATTGTAGAAGTCAGTTCCCAGCAAGGCAGAATCAGCAACAACCCCAACAGCAACAGCAGCAGGGAAATAACCGGGCATGTTTTAAATGTGGGGCAACAGGGCACATGCGAAAGGATTGCCCTGAACTGAATCAGAATCGCAACAACAAGCAGGGAGCTGGGAACAATGAGCAAAACAACAATGCTGGGAATGCAAGGGGAAGAGCTTTCGTGATTGGAGCTGGAGAAGCAAGGAACGACCCCAACGTCGTGGCGGGTAAGTTCCTACTTGATGATCGTTATGTTTCTGTGTTATTTGATTCCGGTGCCGATGCCAGTTATGTATCCCTTCGCATTAGTAAGAAACTTAAGCACCCGCCTGCATTATTAAGTTCTAAGCACATCGTCGAGATAGCTAATGGTAAGAACATCGAGGCCACGCACATGATCCACGACTGCACACTAGAATTGTCTGGCCACACGTTTAGTATCGATCTTTTCCCTGTCAAGCTTGGAAGCTTCGACGTCGTCATTGGTATGGATTGGTTATCCAAACATCGCGCTGAGATCCTCTGTCAAGAGAAAGCAGTTCGTATACCTCGCCGTTCTGGCCAACCCCTCATCGTCCAAGGCAACAAAGGGGGAGAAGTCACAGGCATTATCTCGCTTTTAAAAGCCCAAAAGTGTTTGCAGAAAGGGCACACCGCTATCCTAGCACTCGTCACCAACACCCACGAAAAGGAAAAGAGGATTGAAGATTTTCCTGTAGTACGTGATTATCCCGAGGTATTCCCTGAGGAACTACCTGGACTCCCTCCCCACCGTCAGGTCGAATTTCAAATCGAGCTAGCTCCCGGAGCAGCACCCATAGCTCGTGCACCGTACCGTCTAGCCCCTGCAGAACTGAAGGAACTCTCTACGCAACTACAGGAACTATTGGATAAAGGATTTATCCGTCCTAGCTCATCACCCTGGGGAGCCCCAGTACTCTTTGTCAAGAAGAAGGATGGCACATTCCGAATGTGCATCGACTATCGTGAGTTGAACAAGGTTACCATCAAGAATCGTTACCCTCTCCCGCGCATCGACGACCTATTCGATCAGCTGCAAGGATCGAGCTACTATTCTAAGATCGACCTACGGTCAGGTTATCATCAGTTGAGAGTACGTGACGAAGATATTTCCAAGACTGCGTTTAGGACCCGTTATGGTCACTATGAATTCCTCGTTATGCCTTTCGGAATGACTAACGCACCTGCAGTGTTCATGGATCTTATGAACCGCGTATGTAAGCCTTACCTCGACAAATTCGTGATTGTGTTTATCGACGACATCCTGATTTATTCGAAAAGTCAGGAGGAGCATGAACAACACCTACGCCTTATTCTGGAACTCCTTCGCAACGAGCAGCTGTACGCCAAATTCTCTAAATGTGACTTCTGGCTTCGAGAAGTCCATTTCCTCGGCCATGTAGTTAATAAGAACGGAATTCATGTTGACCCAGCTAAGATCGAATCAATAAAGAACTGGCCTACGCCTAAGACTCCCACTGAAGTTCGCCAATTCTTGGGTTTGGCAGGCTACTACCGCAGATTCATTCAGGGATTCTCAAAGATTGCCCAACCCCACACTATACTCACTCAGAAAGGCATCGCCTATAAGTGGAATGAGGCACAGGAATCTGCTCTTCAGAGGCTTAAGGATAACCTCTGTAGCGCTCCTATTCTCTCGTTGCCTGAAGGCACTGACGACTTTGTGGTTTACTGCGATGCGTCTATCCATGGGCTCGGTTGCGTGTTAATGCAACGCGAGAAAGTTATTGCTTACGCCTCACGACAACTCAAGACACATGAAAGGAACTATACAACGCATGACTTGGAACTGGGAGCAGTGGTTTTTGCTCTTAAGGTATGGAGACATTACCTGTACGGTACCAAGTGCACTATTTATACCGATCACAGGAGCCTCGAGCATATCATTAGGCAAAAGGAATTGAACATGCGACAGCGCCGCTGGGTCGAACTCTTGAATGACTACGAATGCGCCATCAAGTATCATCCGGGCAAGGCCAATGTCGTGGCAGACGCCCTCAGCCGAAAGGACACTATACCAAAACGCGTGCGAGCATTGCAACTTACCATCCAGTCTAACCTCCCTACCCAGATCCGAAATGCTCAAGCTGAAGCATTGAAACCAGAAAACATCAGGGCTGAGTCTCTGCGAGGATCGAGGCAGCGACTAGAACAAAAAGAGGATGGCGCTTACTATGTAACAGGGCGCATTTGGGTCCCTCTCTATGGGGATTTACGTGAACTTGTGATGGACGAAGCCCACAAATCCCGCTACTCCGTACATCCTGGTTCGGACAAGATGTACCACGACTTGAAGACTACATATTGGTGGCCTGGCATGAAGGCCCACATAGCAACATACGTCAGCAAATGTTTGACTTGCGCAAGAGTCAAGACAGAATACCAGAAGCCGGCAGGTCTACTCCAACAACCAGAAATCCCGAAATGGAAATGGGAGCAAATTTCCATGGATTTTGTTACAGGGCTACCTAGGTCTCAACGCGGAAATGACACCATTTGGGTAATAGTAGATCGATTGACCAAGTCCGCGCACTTTCTGGCCATTAAGGAAACAGACAAGTTTTCTACCTTGGCGGAAGTTTACTTAAAGGAAGTAGTTTCGAGGCACGGGGTGCCAACCTCAATTATTTCCGACCGAGACGCTCGTTTTACTTCGGAATTGTGGCAAGCTATGCACAAATCCTTTGGCTCACGTTTGGACATGAGCACTGCTTACCACCCGCAAACGGATGGACAGTCCGAACGCACCATCCAGACTCTAGAAGACATGCTTAGAGCGTGTGTGATCGATTTTGGCAAGAACTGGGAGAAGCATCTACCGTTAGTAGAGTTCTCAAACAACAACAGCTACCACACTAGTATTCAGGCAGCACCTTTTGAGGCATTGTACGGTCGTAAATGCCGGTCACCTCTCTGCTGGGCGGAAATCGGTGATAGTCAAATCACGGGCCCAGAGATGGTGGTAGATACAACGGAAAAGATTGCCCAGATCAGACAACGCATGGCGGCAGCTCGTGACCGTCAAAAGAGTTACGCTGATAAGCGTAGGAAACCATTGGAATTCCAGGTCGGTGACCGGGTCCTACTTAAAGTCTCACCCTGGAAGGGTGTGGTTCGCTTTGGAAAACGGGGCAAGCTTAATCCGCGATACATTGGACCATTCGAAATTACCGAGAAAATCGGTAAGGTTGCTTATAGATTGAACCTGCCTGAAGAACTGAGTGCGGTACACAACGTTTTCCACGTATCCAATCTGAAGAAGTGTCTGTCAGATGAAACGCTCGTAATTCCTTTCAAGGAACTAACTATTGACGAACAGCTACACTTTACTGAGGAACCGATTGAAATCACTGATCGAGAGATCAAAATCCTCAAACGTAGCCAAATACCTCTTGTACGAGTCCGTTGGAACTCGCGATGTGGCCCAGAGTATACCTGGGAGCGGGAAGACCAGATGAAGCACAAGTATCCCCAGTTGTTCCCAAACGAAACTGAAGCTACAACCGAATTTCGGGACGAAATTCCAAACTAACGGGGGGATGATGTGACACCCCGTTGAAACGCTTTCACTTATGCTAGCTTGACAGTGGCTGCCTTAACTTTCGGGACGAAAGTTCTTAAAACTTGGGGATAATGTGACACCTCGGATTTTCCCGGATAATCTTTCGATGTAACGTGTGTGTACGTATATTTTATTAAATGAAAAACTCATGAAACTGTTTGCTGTTACATGCTATGTGTATGTAAGTATATGGGTATATATATATGTATATATATATATATAGGTGTGTGTGTTATTGTGAGCCGAAACCATGACCCAACTCGAGACCCCTTGGTCCCGAGTGAACAGTAAGACATATTAGGGGCCGGTTTGGTTTGGGCCATGTGTAAAGCCCAAGTCGCAACACCCTAAGCCCACTCGAGATCTTATATAAACCAACCCTCCCCTCCCTTAATCATTTTTACAAACACACTTCTCTCACTCACCTTCACTCACTCCTTCTTCCTCACTAAAACCCTAAAAACCTAAGAACTCTAGCAACCAAAACCATCTCCTTCTCCCTCTTCCTCTCTCGGATCAAGTAGACAAACGACAAGGAGGATCGGCCGGATCAATCTTCACCCGAACACCCCCTTTCTTACACCTCGAGTTAGCCGGTTAGTGTTTTCTTGGCTTGAATGTGACCTTCATTATTTTGTGCTTGATTATGCTTGTTGATGATTGTTTGGCCATGTTTTGTGTGAATAAAAACATGTGTAATGGATAATCGGTTAGCATGTTTGTGTTCCGGAATGTTTAGATAGAATGAATATTCATGACTTTGGTTGAATGGTTAGCATCCGATTATGCTTAGGAACCGAGAATGATAATGTCTATTATGTCCGTTCATGTTGTGATGTTTAGTGATAAAATGTGTTCTAATATTTCTATGAGGGATTTGATGATTTTGTTATCCGAATGATATTAAAGTGATGTTAGGGATTGAATGTTCATGAATGATGTTGAATGTTATTTGAATATGATGAACAACTTGAATGTCATATAAATATTTTCAAATATGCTTTGTTTGATCTGTTTTGTGCACATTTTAGACAAGAAAACATGTTAGTGGATATAGTACACAATTTGCATGAAATTGCAATCCTATTGGTCAGTACATTGCAGGTTCTAGAAGATTTGTTGTGCACGTAATCGTGGTTGCGAGTCGTAACCTTTGGTTGCGACTCGAGACCACATCAAGTCTTGTCGAGATCTCCCGGTTGCGAGTCGCAATCAACGCGTATCGAATCCGGTTGCGAGTCGTAACCATTGCTGCTAAGTCGGAACCGCTAGTTGCGAGTCGTAACCTCTGGTTGCGACTCGTAACCAAAACGTGATGAACCGAGACCTCGGTTGCGAGTCGTAACCTCGGTTGCGAGTCGCAACCACCATTGTCTCGACTGGGCTATTTTGGTGTTTTTGGGCTTTGACTGTTGGGTTTTCTGTTGACTGGGCTACGTGTTGTTACTGCTGATTGTACGTGTTTGCTATATGTGTTTGCCGTACGTGTTCGCTATGTGCTTATTTGTACCCAACTTGACCCATACTTGGTAACCATGCTAGGACGTGGTGACCAACATACTTGACCGGGTAAAATAATCTACCGAGCAACCCAAGGTGAGTTCACAACTTAAAAGCATGCGTCCCGGTGGTTTGGGACACGAGACTAAAACAACCCTATCCCCTTGTAAAGGGGATACCATTTACATTCCTTCCCTAGTTACTGGGAACAAACTTACTTTTCCTTCCCTTGTCATTGGGAAACCTTTTAGTTAATTACTGTTTATACGAATGCAACCAAACGGCACTAAACGCAACTCTATCACTCAAGTCCCTACTACATAATACCGATTAGTCGCCGGGGCCAGGCGAACGGGTTATTAGTTGATAGCGCTATTTAGGTCTTACCAGCCTCACACCGTGCCATGGTATGGGATCGGTCGTGAACTAATGTACTCAGGCATCCGTCAATGATGATAGAACATTGACATCGGGGCATCCTGCGGAAACGCAAACGGTTACCTAGTGTTCGGTATTGGAAAAACAGTTTAGTCGCTAACTTTTGGGGTAGCTCCCCATGGCATGTATAAACGGATAAATTAACTGGTGAAACGAGTTTTTGGTAAATAAAACTGGACAACTAGTGAACTCACTCAGCATTATTGTTGACCCCCTTACTGCATGCTTTGCAGGTAACCAGTGACGAAGGAGCTTGCTGCTTGGGAACGAGTAGTGTCTGTCCACCCTTGTGTTGGGTGTTACCTTATTTTGAACTATGAACTTGTTTAAACTACCTTACTTATGCTTCCGCTACTTATTACTGTTTGAACTTGAAACCTTAAACTCTGAACTTGATATTTGCTAATCTTATGGTTAGTAAGTGTTACTTTTTGTTATCAATTTAATTATTCAGTATAATTGGTGGCTGGATCCTGGTCAGTCACGCCCTCGAAGCGGGTGTTATCCGCAGGTGGATTTTGGGGGTGTGACAACACATCTCCTTTTTCTGGTTTCATCAATGCTGGGGCTGAGGACATGTATTCTTTTAGGGCTTGTAAAGCATTCTCATGCTTTTCAGTCCATTCGAATTTCTTGTTCTTTCTTAGGATATCATAGAATTCTTTACACTTTTCTGAGGATTTGGATATGAATCTGTTTAGAGCTGCTATCCTGCCTGTTAGCCTTTGCACATCCTTAGCGTTGGTAGGGGATTTGATATTCACCAATTCTTTGATTTGTTCCGGGCTTGCTTCAATGCCCCTCTGGGTTACCATATATCCTAAGAATTTACCTGCTTTAACACCAAAGTGACATTTTGAAGGATTAAGCTTCATGTTATAATTATCAAGGATATCAAACGCTTCCTCCAAGTCCCTTAGGTGATCCTCAGCTTTTTTGGATTTCACCACCATATCGTCTATGTATACTTCCATAGTTTGTCCAATTTGATCTTTGAACATCATATTCACCAGCCTTTGATATGTTGCACCTGCATTTCTTAATCCAAAAGGCATAGCAATATAACAATATATACCGGTTGGGGTCATAAAAGCCGTATCCTCTTGGTCAGATGTTTCCATCTGAATTTGTTGGAATCCAGATGATGCATCCATAAAGGTTAACAGTTCATGACCCGCCGTTGCATCCACCATGGAGTCAATGTGGGGTAAGGGGAAAGGATCCTTGGGACATGCCTTATTCAAATCAGTGAAATCGACACATACCCTCCACTTTCCATTTTTCTTTTGGACAACAACCACATTGGCCAGCCATTTTGGATACTTTACTTCTCTAATCATACCTGCTCGTAGTAATCTTTCTACCTCTTCCTGGATAATGGCATTTCTTTCTGGTGCAAACTTCCTCCTTTTTTGATGGATTGGTTTAACCGACCTGTCAATGCCAAGTTTATGTGTGATAATATCCTTAGATATACCTGTCATATCCTCGTGTTTCCATGCAAAGGTAGATTTTCTTCTTTTGAGGAAGGATACAATGTCTTCCTTCATTTTGCCAAGGATCCCTGATCCAATGTAGATTTTGGATTCAGGATCATCAGGATCCAAGAGGATTTCATCCACATCCTGTTCTCTTGCCTCCAAGACACCCCTTGGAGGATACTTTAATTGCTATTGCTCCCTTGGTTTCGAGGCTGGTTTCATTGATGAGGTGTAACAATCCTTAGCCTCCTGTTGATCACTATCGATCTTGATTATTCCCCATGGGCTAGGGAGCTTCACACATTGATGGTAGGTGGATGGGACTGCCTTCATATCGTGTATCCAGGGCCTGCCAAGGATAACATTACAACAAGACAAACAATCAATAACACAAAATTTCTGATAATTATGTAATCCTTCCACGTAAATTGGGAGTTTGATGTCCCCCAGGGTTTTCTTGGTCTCGCCACTAAATCCTACAAGCACGGAGGATCTTGGTGTGATATCTGATTCCGGGATACCCATTTTCTTCAGAACATCAAGCTGGATAATGTTTACTGAGCTTCCTCCGTCAATAAGGATCCTGCGGACAAAATGGTTAGAAATAAAAAGAGTAATAACTAAACTATCATGATGAGGATCCTGGATGTTAATTCTATCATCCTCATCAAAGGTTATGATTTTTCCTTCCGAGACACTCGATGTTCGAATAGGTCTTTCTCCGTTATCCATTTTAGCTTCCTTTGCATGCCTTTTAGCTGCTGAGAAGGATGTACCACAGATGTCTGATCCTCCAGAAATAAAGTTGATTACTTGTGCATCTGCCGGAGGAGCTGGAGCTTTCTCAGGGATCCTCTCACGATCCTGAGTCCTTTGCTTTTTTCTTCCCAACAACTCTTTTAGATGCCCCTTGCTTAGCAGATATCCAATTTCCTTTCTTAACGCGATGCATTCTTCGGTTAAATGCCCAAAATCCTCATGGTATGCACACCACTTCGATTTGTCTTTAGTTTCGGCTGGTTTGTCATTTTTTCTAGGCCATCTGGCTTTTTCTCCTAGATTCTGCATTGCAAGGATTAGTTCATGGTTATCAACGGAAAAACAGTATTCAGAAATTGGAGGATAATCTTCATCATCCTCTTCTTGGTCAACAGCATGCACGTTCTGGTTGTCAGTTCTGTTATAGGATTTGAATCTGTTGCTTTTGAAAGAGGATCCTTGCTTTTCTTGTTTTGAGGATCCTACTTGTCTCTCCTGGATCCTCTTGTCATCCTCTAACCGGATGAACCTGAGTGCCCGAGTTCTTACTTCGTCTAGGTTCCTGCATGGTGTCATAACAAGATCATCATAGAACAATGAATCCTTAAGTAAACCCATCTTGAAGGCCTCAACAGCTGTGGCCACATCCAAGTTAGGAATATCCAAGGATTCTTTACTAAACTTGGTTATATAATCCCTTAATGATTCATTATGACCCTGAGTTATCCTATATAAATCGCTAGTCAATCGTTCAAATTTTCTACTACAAGAAAACTGATTATTGAATAAGTTAACTAAATTAGCGAATGAAGTAATAGAGTATGGGGGAAGACTTAGCAGCCATTTAAGAGCGGATCCAGTAAGAGTGGATCCAAATCCCTTGCACAGGCATGCTTCCTTTAACCTTTCTGGAATAGGATTGATCTCCATCCTCTCCCTGTATTGTGCTATGTGTTCCTCAGGATCCGTTGTACCATCATACAGCTTCATAGTAGGGATATGGAATCTTTTGGGTATCTCAGCATCACAGATTGGTGGTGCAAAACGAGATACCTTATGGCTTCCATCTGCAATCTCCGGGATAGGTTTGACTACCCCTGGAACACTTGATATCATATCCTTCAGTTTTTGTAGTTCTCTGGCCATAGCATGATTGATACCTGTATCCTGCATGAATCCATGGTTAGTGGTATAAGAATTATTAAAAGTGTTACCTCCCATCGGGTTCAAATTAGGAACATTGGATGTGAATCCATGTTGCAGGGATTCTGGGATGATGGAGGGACCAGTGGAAGCAATGGTTTGCATTGGAATAAAATCTCCTTGATGGACATCTGGACTTCCTATTTGCAAATTCTTCAAGGATCCTGGTATCTGAGGGGATCCTTGAACCTGGGATGATCCTGGAACAAAGGAGGATCCTTGAACCTGGGATGATCCTGGAACAAAGGAGGATCCTTGAACTTGGGATGATCCTGGAACAAAGGAGGATCCTTGAACCTGGGATGATCCTGGAACAAAGGAGGATCCTTGAACCTGGGATGATCCTGGAACAAAGGAGGATCCTAAGCTCATGAAGGATCCCATATGCTGTGTGTAGGATCCTGCCGGTTGGAAATATGATCCTGATGCCTGAGTCATTGCTGCTGGGCCGAAATGCACTCCTCTTAATCCACCCATATGTTGAATGTCTAGGGCCTCTGATGGCTGAGAAGTAATCATCGGAGTATCAAAATTCAAAGATTTAGGCATTAGTGGGGAATGATCCTCTGCCGTTTTCTTTTGCCTTTTGAGATCTCCGATTTCCTTGAGGATCCTGTCATTAGTTTCATCCTGCTGCTGCATACGATCCCTCATCTGCAAAATCAAAGTAAATATATCACTAATACTGGGAACATAAGAAGTTAGAGCAGAAGATGATGGTTTAGAGGAGATAGGAGTTGGTCTCTTCTCAGCATTTTTCTGAGATCCAGCTGGTGGTGGAGGCAAAGGTGGAATGCCATTAGATGAATTGACTGCAGACATTGCTGTGGAAGTATTCTTCAACGATGAAGCCATGCAACACTTCTGGAATGATCACCAACAGAAAAATTTTCTGATGAATGAAGCACCAATTGCCCCACGGTGGGCGCCAAACTGTTTTGGTCAAAAATCACTTAAAGATAATGCAACCAAACTTTATGTAAACGGGGAATGATGCTTGGTATGATGAACAAAGTGAAGGATCACTCAAATGTAAAATGCACAAGTGACACAAGGATTTATACGAGGAAAAAGCCCTTGATCAATGATCTCCGGCATAAAAAACCTCGGGTGATGGAAACTACCGATCACCAAACTTCAATATAACAAATAATGGTTACAACTTTGGATGGTAACGAGCTAGGTACAAGGATCACTATAGTATCGTATGCTAAAGTGTATGAGAAATGTGTCGTGTCTTCCGAATGTTCAAGAGTGCCTTTTATACAAGTGTGTGTGGTTCTATTTTAGGCAAATAACCTAACTATTAGCTCGTTACCCCTTCAAGAATAGAAGTAAATTTAGCCTAAATTATCGCCCTTAAATTGTGCTGAGTTTCCATATTGTCCACAACGTCCATCTTTGATTATGCATATGCCAAAGTAGCATGACAGGTTCCTTGTTTACGTTGTTAAGAGCGGATCCTACTCGAAATTCCTGCAAGACAACATTAAATCCAAAGAGAATAATCGTTAGTATGAGGATCCCTAGGATGGTCCGTGATCCTGATCCTGGAACTCTTCTGAGGATCACTATCTGCCAAAGAAACAAGGATCACTGGTTAGGATCACATGTAAGGATCATAAGTCATAAAAATCCAGCCCTAACAGGTGATCTCATGCTTCTCGTAGTCCGCGTTGATCAACACCTTGGCCGTCTCATTTTTGGTACTCTGGAGGTCTTTTTGGAGGTCGGCAATCTTGAGGTCCTTGAGCAGTGCAACTTGTTGGAGGTCAGCAATCTTCCTATCCTGCTCCTCAACGTTCCCCACATAATCTTCAATCTCAGCAAATTTCTGCAAAGAGGATAAAGAACAGTTCAGGACCAGGTGATCCTCAAACAAGCAGGATATACAAGCAGGGACAGTGATCCTTACCTCACTGGAGTACTCAAGGAATTGTTGGCGGATCAAGGGCAGGCCTTGCAGATCCTCGGCTTCAGAGGCTTTTCTTTTCTTGCCTCCCCTTCCTTTGGAGGGTGCCTTGGGGATTGAAGCAGTTGGGCTGGCAGGAAGCTTTTTCTTGGAGGATCGGACATTATCCAGATCGGTCACACTGAACTTAGAAGCAGATTTGGAAGCTTTTCCAGCACCTGCACAATCAAAGCAAGATAAGTATCCTTATCCTTATCCTATTTCTATTTAACTAACTATTTAAATTTTTAAACAGGATACTTACTTGACATGGTAACTGAGCCTGAGGATACCTCTTGTGAATCCTGGGTGACTGTATTGAACGATCTTGTTTCAGGTCCGAGTCTTCTGAAAGCAGCGAGTCTTTCCTCAGTAACAGGAGATGCTATGAGATGTGAGACAGTAACAGCTGCACAACAAAAAAGCAAAAGGGTGTCAGTGATCCTTATACAAGTAGAAGACTGTCTGGTGATCCTTCTCAGGATCCTCTATTCTACCATGGGTGGCCCATTTTTTTGGTAGATCTTTTCCATTTGGGATAGAATCCCTTTGAACGAAGAAGAAACGCCGTTTCCAGTTGGTGTCGTTCTTAGTAGCTTTAAAAATTGGGTGTTCTTCACCGGGCTTACGTTTGAACAAGTATCGGTGGGATCCAAAGGTAGTAAGATCATACATCTCGGCCAACTCAGACATTCCTAGGTCAATCTCCTCCTGCTCTATGATTCTCTCAAGGGTATATAAAACCCTCCAGATCATAGGCATAGCTTGGATATAAGAAATGCCAGTAAGAGAAAAGAAGGATTGGGTAAAGGGTGGAAAAGGATAGCTATAGCCTATGGTAAACGGAGTAACAGGAAAGGCAACCCATGTTTCAGAAACGTGATCACTCAAAGCAGTAGGATCAAAGGATTTAAATACGGTGTTCGCTGGGAAGCAATAGCGGATCCTATCGATCTGTGGATCAGTGAAACAACAGCGTTCTTTTGCGGAATCTTTGATGATTCCTTGACTTTTCAGTGGGCTGTTTTTCTAGTGATCATTAGCGGGAGAGTTCCGGAGCATCATTTTGTACGAAGTGATGGTAAAAGAAATAAAACAGAGTAAGAGAAGGAAGAAGATGAAGAGAGAATACCTGTTTGATCTTCGGATGAGATTATAAAGGGAGTTTCTCTAAGATTTAAATGCAAATTGATCCTATCTCTATCTCCTATTTATAATCATGATCTTGCAGGGTAGTCACTTCTGTGACGTCAGGATTGCAACGGATAGTTCGATTTAAACGGCTATATATCCGTTAGTTAGTTGCGGATAAGATCAACAAAATATAACTCATTTATTTTACATAATTACTCCTTATATTTTGGGGGCAATTGTTAGGGGAGGATTTTCTAGTAGCCTGTGATCCTCATGTGTTATCCTTTTAGTGATCCTTACTTCTGTGTCAGATAGTGATCCTCAGAAGTGCTTCAGGATCAGGATCATGGATCACCCTAAGGATCCTTATACTAACGATTGTTCACTTTGAATTTCGTATTGTTTTGCAGGAGTTACAAGTTGGACTTGGTCTTGGCAACGCTACTAAGGAATATTCCACGGTTGTTTCGCACGTGTTTGACTGAAAATGGACGTTGTGGAGAACGTGGGAGCAAGGCACGAATTGCGGACAGATAGTTAGGCTAGTTAACTTCTATTTTTAAAAGGGGTAGCTAGCTAGTTTTAGAAACACTTGGCTAATTTTGTCTACACACACTCGTACAACAGCACTCTTGAGCATATAGCAAAACACTTAGCAATTTTTACACATTTCTGCACGATACACCATAGTGATCCTTGTACCTAGCTCGCTATTATCCGAAGTTGTAAAGAATTGTTGTTCAATTTGAAGTTGGTGATCGGTAGTTTCCATCACCCGAGGTTTTTTATGCCGAAGATCATTCATTGATCAAGGGCTTTTTCCTCGTATAAATCTTTGTGTCACTTGTGCAATTCATATCTAAGTGATCCTTATTGTTGTTTACCAATTCAAGCATCATACCCCGTAACAAAGAGTTTGGTTGCATTATCCTCGTCTGATTTTTGACCAAAACAATTGTGAAGGCAGCGGAGACCTTTGCACCTTCCACGAGCTCATGCTTCTCATAGTCAATGTCAATCAAGATTCTAGTTGTCTGGTTCTTGGCGTCTTGAAGGGCTTTTTCGAGATCAGTAATCTTAAGATCCTTGAGCACTACGACTTGTTGGAGGTCAGCAATCTTCTTATCGAGCTCCTCAACGCTCCCCACGTAGTCCTCAATGTCAGCAAATTTCTGCAAAAAAAGACAAAGCAGTTCAAGATCAGGTGATCCTCAAATAAGCAGGATACCTAGGCAGAATCGGTGATCCTCACGTCATTGAAGTATTCAAGGAACTGGTGGCGGATCAGTGACAGGCCTTGTAGATCCTCAACCTCAGAGTTTTTCCTCTTCTTGCCACCCCTTCCTTTAGTGGGTGCCTTGGGGATCGAGACACTAGGTCTTGCAATGGCCTTCTTCTTGGTGGATCGCACAGTGTCAAGATCGGCAATGCTGAACTTGGAGGCAGGCTTGGAAGATTTTCCGGCACCTATACATTCAAAACAGATAAGTATCCTTATCCTATTTCTATTTAACTATTTATTTAAGTCTTTAACTATACAAAAAACAGGATACTTACTTGACATGGTGATAGAACCTGAGGATACTTCTTGTGAATCCTAGGCGTCTGTCTTGAATGATCTTGTTGCAGGTTCAAGTCTTCCAAAAGCAGCAAGCCTTTCCTTGGTGGTAGGTGATGGTATGAGGTGCGAAACAAAGACAGTTGTCTAACATAAAACAAAGGGGTGTTAGTAATCCTTATACAAAAAACAAGACTATCTGGTCATCCTTCTCAGGATCCTCTATCCTACCATGGGTGGACCACTTCCTTGGTAGATCCTTTCCGTTTGGGATATAATCCCTTCTGACAAAGAAAAAACGTCGTTTCCAGTTTGTATCATTCTTGGTGGCTTTAAAAATGGGGTGTTCTTCACCGGGTTTTCGCTTAAACAGATATCAGTGGAATCCAAAAGTCGTGAGATCATACATCTCTGCCAGTTCCGACATTCCTAAATCAATCCCTTCCTGCTCAATGATCCTTTCAAGGGTGTATAAGACCCTCCAGATCATTGGCATAGCTTGGATATAGGAGATGCCGGTGAGGGAGAAGAAAGACTAGGTGAATTGAGGGAAAGGATACGAATATCCTATCATGAAAGGAGTGACCGGGAAAGCTACCCAAGTCTCATAAATATAGTCGCTCAGAACAGTGGGATCGAAGGGTTTGAAAAAGGTGTTCGCCGGAAAGCAGTGCCGGATTCTATCTACTTGTGGATCAGTAAAGCAACACCTCTCATTCGCAGAATCTTTGATGATCCCTTGACTCTTCAAAGGGCTGTTTTCTGGTGATCCTTGGCGGGAGAGGATCGGAGCATCATTCTTGACGTGATGATGGTAAAGAAAGAAAAACAGAGTAAGAGAAGGAAGAAGAGGAAAAGAGATACCTGATTGATCTTCGGATGTAAATTTAAAGGGAGTTTCTCTTGGATTTAAATGCAAATTGATCCTATCTCTAACTCCTATTTATAATGATGATTTGCAGGATAGTCACTTCAGTGACGTTAGGTTTGCAACGGCTAGTCCGTCTTCAACGGCTAGTTATCCGTTAGCTTGTTGCGGATAAGATCAACAAAATACAACTCGTTTATTTACATAATTACTCCTTATATTTTGGGGGCAATTGTTAGGGGAGGATTTTTTAATGACCTGTGATCCTCAATTATTATCCTGTTTGGTGATCCTTACTTCTGTGTCAATTAATGATCCTCAGAAGTGCTTCAGGATCAGGATCATGGATCATCCTAAGGATCCTTATACTAATGATTGTCTACTTTGAATTCGGTATTATTTTGCAGGAGTACCAGCTTGGACTTAGTCTTGGCAACGTTCCTGGAGAATATTCCACGTTTATTCCGCACGTGCTTGGCTGGAAGTGGACGTTATGGAGTCGTGGAAGACTTGCACCAAATGCGGAATGTTTGTTAGTGTAGTTATTTTTCTATTTTAAAGGGGTTGCGTGTTAATGCAACGCGAGAAAGTTATTGCTTACGCCTCACGACAACTCAAGACACATGAAAGGAACTATACAACGCATGACTTGGAACTGGGAGCAGTGGTTTTTGCTCTTAAGATATGGAGACATTACCTGTACGGTACCAAGTGCACTATTTATACCGATCACAGGAGCCTCGAGCATATCATTAGGCAAAAGGAATTGAACATGCGACAGCGCCGCTGGGTCGAACTCTTGAATGACTACGAATGCGCCATCAAGTATCATCCGGGCAAGGCCAATGTCGTGGCAGACGCCCTCAGCCGAAAGGACACTATACCAAAACGCGTGCGAGCATTGCAACTTACCATCCAGCCTAACCTCCCTACCCAGATCCGAAATGCTCAAGCTGAAGCATTGAAACCAGAAAACATCAGGGCTGAGTCTCTGCGAGGATCGAGGCAGCGACTAGAACAAAAAGAGGATGGCGCTTACTATGTAACAGGGCGCATTTGGGTCCCTCTCTATGGGGATTTACGTGAACTTGTGATGGACGAAGCCCACAAATCCCGCTACTCCGTACATCCTGGTTCGGACAAGATGTACCACGACTTGAAGACTACATATTGGTGGCCTGGCATGAAGGCCCACATAGCAACATACGTCAGCAAATGTTTGACTTGCGCAAGAGTCAAGACAGAATACCAGAAGCCGGCAGGTCTACTCCAACAACCAGAAATCCCGAAATGGAAATGGGAGCAAATTTCCATGGATTTTGTTACAGGGCTACCTAGGTCTCAACGCGGAAATGACACCATTTGGGTAATAGTAGATCGATTGACCAAGTCCGCGCACTTTCTGGCCATTAAGGAAACAGACAAGTTTTCTACCTTGGCGGAAGTTTACTTAAAGGAAGTAGTTTCGAGGCACGGGGTGCCAACCTCAATTATTTTCGACCGAGACGCTCGTTTTACTTCGGAATTGTGGCAAGCTATGCACAAATCCTTTGGCTCACGTTTGGACATGAGCACTGCTTACCACCCGCAAACGGATGGACAGTCCGAACGCACCATCCAGACTCTAGAAGACATGCTTAGAGCGTGTGTGATCGATTTTGGCAAGAACTGGGAGAAGCATCTACCGTTAGTAGAGTTCTCATACAACAACAGCTACCACACTAGTATTCAGGCAGCACCTTTTGAGGCATTGTACGGTCGTAAATGCCGGTCACCTCTCTGCTGGGCGGAAATCGGTGATAGTCAAATCACGGGCCCAGAGATGGTGGTAGATACAACGGAAAAGATTGCCCAGATCAGACAACGCATGGCGGCAGCTCGTGACCGTCAAAAGAGTTACGCTGATAAGCGTAGGAAACCATTGGAATTCCAGGTCGGTGACCGGGTCCTACTTAAAGTCTCACCCTGGAAGGGTGTGGTTCGCTTTGGAAAACGGGGCAAGCTTAATCCGCGATACATTGGACCATTCGAAATTACCGAGAAAATCGGTAAGGTTGCTTATAGATTGAACCTGCCTGAAGAACTGAGTGCGGTACACAACGTTTTCCACGTATCCAATCTGAAGAAGTGTCTGTTAGATGAAACGCTCGTAATTCCTTTCAAGGAACTAACTATTGACGAACAGCTACACTTTACTGAGGAACCGATTGAAATCACTGATCGAGAGATCAAAATCCTCAAACGTAGCCAAATACCTCTTGTACGAGTCCGTTGGAACTCGCGATGTGGCCCAGAGTATACCTGGGAGCGGGAAGACCAGATGAAGCACAAGTATCCCCAGTTGTTCCCAAACGAAAACCCAGCACTGAAGCTACAACCGAATTTCGGGACGAAATTCCAAACTAACGGGGGGATGATGTGACACCCCGTTGAAACGCTTTCACTTACGCTAGCTTGACAGTGGCTGCCTTAACTTTCGGGACGAAAGTTCTTAAAACTTGGGGATAATGTGACACCTCGGATTTTCCCGGATAATCTTTCGATGTAACGTGTGTGTACGTATATTTTATTAAATGAAAAACTCATGAAACTGTTTGCTGTTACATGCTATGTGTATGTAAGTATATGGGTATATATATATGTATATATATATATATATATATATATATATATATATATATATATATATAGGTGTGTTTGTTATTGTGAGCCGAAACCATGACCCAACTCGAGACCCCTTGGTCCCGAGTGAACAGTAAGACATATTAGGGGCCGGTTTGGTTTGGGCCATGTGTAAAGCCCAAGTCGCAACACCCTAAGCCCACTCGAGATCTTATATAAACCAACCCTCCCCTCCCTTAATCATTTTTACAAACACACTTCTCTCACTCACCTTCACTCACTCCTTCTTCCTCACTAAAACCCTAAAAACCTAAGAACTCTAGCAACCAAAACCATCTCCTTCTCCCTCTTCCTCTCTCGGATCAAGTAGACAAACGACAAGGAGGATCGGCCGGATCAATCTTCACCCGAACACCCCCTTTCTTACACCTCGAGTTAGCCGGTTAGTGTTTTCTTGGCTTGAATGTGACCTTCATTATTTTGTGCTTGATTATGCTTGTTGATGATTGTTTGGCCATGTTTTGTGTGAATAAAAACATGTGTAATGGATAATCGGTTAGCATGTTTGTGTTCCGGAATGTTTAGATAGAATGAATATTCATGACTTTGGTTGAATGGTTAGCATCCGATTATGCTTAGGAACCGAGAATGATAATGTCTATTATGTCCGTTCATGTTGTGATGTTTAGTGATAAAATGTGTTCTAATATTTCTATGAGGGATTTGATGATTTTGTTATCCGAATGATATTAAAGTGATGTTAGGGATTGAATGTTCATGAATGATGTTGAATGTTATTTGAATATGATGAACAACTTGAATGTCATATAAATATTTTCAAATATGCTTTGTTTGATCTGTTTTGTGCACATTTTAGACAAGAAAACATGTTAGTGGATATAGTACACAATTTGCATGAAATTGCAATCCTATTGGTCAGTACATTGCAGGTTCTAGAAGATTTGTTGTGCACGTAATCGCGGTTGCGAGTCGTAACCTTTGGTTGCGACTCGAGACCACATCAAGTCTTGTCGAGATCTCCCGGTTGCGAGTCGCAATCAACGCGTATCGAATCCGGTTGCGAGTCGTAACCATTGCTGCTAAGTCGGAACCGCTAGTTGCGAGTCGTAACCTCTGGTTGCGACTCGTAACCAAAACGTGATGAACCGAGACCTCGGTTGCGAGTCGTAACCTCGGTTGCGAGTCGCAACCACCATTGTCTCGACTGGGCTATTTTGGTGTTTTTGGGCTTTGACTGTTGGGTTTTCTGTTGACTGGGCTACGTGTTGTTACTGCTGATTGTACGTGTTTGCTATATGTGTTTGCCGTACGTGTTCGCTATGTGCTTATTTGTACCCAAC
Source organism: Helianthus annuus (assembly GCF_002127325.2). Taxonomy (NCBI): domain Eukaryota; kingdom Viridiplantae; phylum Streptophyta; class Magnoliopsida; order Asterales; family Asteraceae; genus Helianthus; species Helianthus annuus. The sequence goes on along the minus strand of NC_035438.2, from coordinate 138,390,040 downwards.
TTGACCCATACTTGGTAACCATGCTAGGACGTGGTGACCAACATACTTGACCGGGTAAAATAATCTACCGAGCAACCCAAGGTGAGTTCACAACTTAAAAGCATGCGTCCCGGTGGTTTGGGACACGAGACTAAAACAACCCTATCCCCTTGTAAAGGGGATACCATTTACATTCCTTCCCTAGTTACTGGGAACAAACTTACTTTTCCTTCCCTTGTCATTGGGAAACCTTTTAGTTAATTACTGTTTATACGGAATGCAACCAAACGGCACTAAACGCAACTCTATCACTCAAGTCCCTACTACATAATACCGATTAGTCGCCGGGGCCAGGCGAACGGGTTATTAGTTGATAGCGCTATTTAGGTCTTACCAGCCTCACACCGTGCCATGGTATGGGATCGGTCGTGAACTAATGTACTCAGGCATCCGTCAATGATGATAGAACATTGACATCGGGGCATCCTGCGGAAACGCAAACGGTTACCTAGTGTTCGGTATTGGAAAAACAGTTTAGTCGCTAACTTTTGGGGTAGCTCCCCATGGCATGTATAAACGGATAAATTAACTGGTGAAACGAGTTTTTGGTAAATAAAACTGGACAACTAGTGAACTCACTCAGCATTATTGTTGACCCCCTTACTGCATGCTTTGCAGGTAACCAGTGACGAAGGAGCTTGCTGCTTGGGAACGAGTAGTGTCTGTCCACCCTTGTGTTGGGTGTTACCTTATTTTGAACTATGAACTTGTTTAAACTACCTTACTTATGCTTCCGCTACTTATTACTGTTTGAACTTGAAACCTTAAACTCTGAACTTGATATTTGCTAATCTTATGGTTAGTAAGTGTTACTTTTTGTTATCAATTTAATTATTCAGTATAATTGGTGGCTGGATCCTGGTCAGTCACGCCCTCGAAGCGGGTGTTATCCGCAGGTGGATTTTGGGGGTGTGACAACACATCTCCTTTTTCTGGTTTCATCAATGCTGGGGCTGAGGACATGTATTCTTTTAGGGCTTGTAAAGCATTCTCATGCTTTTCAGTCCATTCGAATTTCTTGTTCTTTCTTAGGATATCATAGAATTCTTTACACTTTTCTGAGGATTTGGATATGAATCTGTTTAGAGCTGCTATCCTGCCTGTTAGCCTTTGCACATCCTTAGCGTTGGCAGGGGATTTGATATTCACCAATTCTTTGATTTGTTCCGGGCTTGCTTCAATGCCCCTCTGGGTTACCATATATCCTAAGAATTTACCTGCTTTAACACCAAAGTGACATTTTGAAGGATTAAGCTTCATGTTATAATTATCAAGGATATCAAACGCTTCCTCTAAGTCCCTTAGGTGATCCTCAGCTTTTTTGGATTTCACCACCATATCGTCTATGTATACTTCCATAGTTTGTCCAATTTGATCTTTGAACATCATATTCACCAGCCTTTGATATGTTGCACCTGCATTTCTTAATCCAAAAGGCATAGCAATATAACAATATATACCGGTTGGGGTCATAAAAGCCGTATCCTCTTGGTCAGATGTTTCCATCTGAATTTGTTGGAATCCAGATGATGCATCCATAAAGGTTAACAGTTCATGACCCGCCGTTGCATCCACCATGGAGTCAATGTGGGGTAAGGGGAAAGGATCCTTGGGACATGCCTTATTCAAATCAGTGAAATCGACACATACCCTCCACTTTCCATTTTTCTTTTGGACAACAACCACATTGGCCAGCCATTTTGGATACTTTACTTCTCTAATCATACCTGCTCGTAGTAATCTTTCTACCTCTTCCTGGATAATGGCATTTCTTTCTGGTGCAAACTTCCTCCTTTTTTGATGGATTGGTTTAACCGACCTGTCAATGCCAAGTTTATGTGTGATAATACCCTTAGATATACCTGTCATATCCTCGTGTTTCCATGCAAAGGTAGATTTTCTTCTTTTGAGGAAGGATACAATGTCTTCCTTCATTTTGCCAAGGATCCCTGATCCAATGTAGATTTTGGATTCAGGATCATCAGGATCCAAGAGGATTTCATCCACATCCTGTTCTCTTGCCTCCAAGACACCCCTTGGAGGATACTTTAATTGCTATTGCTCCCTTGGTTTCGAGGCTGGTTTCATTGATGAGGTGTAACAATCCTTAGCCTCCTGTTGATCACTATCGATCTTGATTATTCCCCATGGGCTAGGGAGCTTCACACATTGATGGTAGGTGGATGGGACTGCCTTCATATCATGTATCCAGGGCCTGCCAAGGATAACATTACAACAAGACAAACAATCAATAACACAAAATTTCTGATAATTATGTAATCCTTCCACGTAAATTGGGAGTTTGATGTCCCCCAGGGTTTTCTTGGTCTCGCCACTAAATCCTACAAGCACGGAGGATCTTGGTGTGATATCTGATTCCGGGATACCCATTTTCTTCAGAACATCAAGCTGGATAATGTTTACTGAGCTTCCTCCGTCAATAAGGATCCTGCGGACAAAATGGTTAGAAATAAAAAGAGTAATAACTAAACTATCATGATGAGGATCCTGGATGTTAATTCTATCATCCTCATCAAAGGTTATGATTTTTCCTTCCGAGACACTCGATGTTCGAATAGGTCTTTCTCCGTTATCCATTTTAGCTTCCTTTGCATGCCTTTTAGCTGCTGAGAAGGATGTACCACAGATGTCTGATCCTCCAGAAATAAAGTTGATTACTTGTGCATCTGCCGGAGGAGCTGGAGCTTTCTCAGGGATCCTCTCACGATCCTGAGTCCTTTGCTTTTTTCTTCCCAACAACTCTTTTAGATGCCCCTTGCTTAGCAGATATCCAATTTCCTTTCTTAACGCGATGCATTCTTCGGTTAAATGCCCAAAATCCTCATGGTATGCACACCACTTCGATTTGTCTTTAGTTTCGGCTGGTTTGTCATTTTTTCTAGGCCATCTGGCTTTTTCTCCTAGATTCTGCATTGCAAGGATTAGTTCATGGTTATCAACGGAAAAACAGTATTCAGAAATTGGAGGATAATCTTCATCATCCTCTTCTTGGTCAACAGCATGCACGTTCTGGTTGTCAGTTCTGTTATAGGATTTGAATCTGTTGCTTTTGAAAGAGGATCCTTGCTTTTCTTGTTTTGAGGATCCTACTTGTCTCTCCTGGATCCTCTTGTCATCCTCTAACCGGATGAACCTGAGTGCCCGAGTTCTTACTTCGTCTAGGTTCCTGCATGGTGTCATAACAAGATCATCATAGAACAATGAATCCTTAAGTAAACCCATCTTGAAGGCCTCAACAGCTGTGGCCACATCCAAGTTAGGAATATCCAAGGATTCTTTACTAAACTTGGTTATATAATCCCTTAATGATTCATTATGACCCTGAGTTATCCTATATAAATCGCTAGTCAATCGTTCAAATTTTCTACTACAAGAAAACTGATTATTGAATAAGTTAACTAAATTAGCGAATGAAGTAATAGAGTATGGGGGAAGACTTAGCAGCCATTTAAGAGCGGATCCAGTAAGAGTGGATCCAAATCCCTTGCACAGGCATGCTTCCTTTAACCTTTCTGGAATAGGATTGATCTCCATCCTCTCCCTGTATTGTGCTATGTGTTCCTCAGGATCCGTTGTACCATCATACAGCTTCATAGTAGGGATATGGAATCTTTTGGGTATCTCAGCATCACAGATTGGTGGTGCAAAACGAGATACCTTATGGCTTCCATCTGCAATCTCCGGGATAGGTTTGACTACCCCTGGAACACTTGATATCATATCCTTCAGTTTTTGTAGTTCTCTGGCCATAGCATGATTGATACCTGTATCCTGCATGAATCCATGGTTAGTGGTATAAGAATTATTAAAAGTGTTACCTCCCATCGGGTTCAAATTAGGAACATTGGATGTGAATCCATGTTGCAGGGATTCTGGGATGATGGAGGGACCAGTGGAAGCAATGGTTTGCATTGGAATAAAATCTCCTTGATGGACATCTGGACTTCCTATTTGCAAATTCTTCAAGGATCCTGGTATCTGAGGGGATCCTTGAACCTGGGATGATCCTGGAACAAAGGAGGATCCTTGAACCTGGGATGATCCTGGAACAAAGGAGGATCCTTGAACTTGGGATGATCCTGGAACAAAGGAGGATCCTTGAACCTGGGATGATCCTGGAACAAAGGAGGATCCTTGAACCTGGGATGATCCTGGAACAAAGGAGGATCCTAAGCTCATGAAGGATCCCATATGCTGTGTGTAGGATCCTGCCGGTTGGAAATATGATCCTGATGCCTGAGTCATTGCTGCTGGGCCGAAATGCACTCCTCTTAATCCACCCATATGTTGAATGTCTAGGGCCTCTGATGGCTGAGAAGTAATCATCGGAGTATCAAAATTCAAAGATTTAGGCATTAGTGGGGAATGATCCTCTGCCGTTTTCTTTTGCCTTTTGAGATCTCCGATTTCCTTGAGGATCCTGTCATTAGTTTCATCCTGCTGCTGCATACGATCCCTCATCTGCAAAATCAAAGTAAATATATCACTAATACTGGGAACATAAGAAGTTAGAGCAGAAGATGATGGTTTAGAGGAGATAGGAGTTGGTCTCTTCTCAGCATTTTTCTGAGATCCAGCTGGTGGTGGAGGCAAAGGTGGAATGCCATTAGATGAATTGACTGCAGACATTGCTGTGGAAGTATTCTTCAACGATGAAGCCATGCAACACTTCTGGAATGATCACCAACAGAAAAATTTTCTGATGAATGAAGCACCAATTGCCCCACGGTGGGCGCCAAACTGTTTTGGTCAAAAATCACTTAAAGATAATGCAACCAAACTTTATGTAAACGGGGAATGATGCTTGGTATGATGAACAAAGTGAAGGATCACTCAAATGTAAAATGCACAAGTGACACAAGGATTTATACGAGGAAAAAGCCCTTGATCAATGATCTCCGGCATAAAAAACCTCGGGTGATGGAAACTACCGATCACCAAACTTCAATATAACAAATAATGGTTACAACTTTGGATGGTAACGAGCTAGGTACAAGGATCACTATAGTATCGTATGCTAAAGTGTATGAGAAATGTGTCGTGTCTTCCGAATGTTCAAGAGTGCCTTTTATACAAGTGTGTGTGGTTCTATTTTAGGCAAATAACCTAACTATTAGCTCGTTACCCCTTCAAGAATAGAAGTAAATTTAGCCTAAATTATCGCCCTTAAATTGTGCTGAGTTTCCATATTGTCCACAACGTCCATCTTTGATTATGCATATGCCAAAGTAGCATGACAGGTTCCTTGTTTACGTTGTTAAGAGCGGATCCTACTCGAAATTCCTGCAAGACAACATTAAATCCAAAGAGAATAATCGTTAGTATGAGGATCCCTAGGATGGTCCGTGATCCTGATCCTGGAACTCTTCTGAGGATCACTATCTGCCAAAGAAACAAGGATCACTGGTTAGGATCACATGTAAGGATCATAAGTCATAAAAATCCAGCCCTAACAGGTGATCTCATGCTTCTCGTAGTCCGCGTTGATCAACACCTTGGCCGTCTCATTTTTGGTACTCTGGAGGTCTTTTTGGAGGTCGGCAATCTTGAGGTCCTTGAGCAGTGCAACTTGTTGGAGGTCAGCAATCTTCCTATCCTGCTCCTCAACGTTCCCCACATAATCTTCAATCTCAGCAAATTTCTGCAAAGAGGATAAAGAACAGTTCAGGACCAGGTGATCCTCAAACAAGCAGGATATACAAGCAGGGACAGTGATCCTTACCTCACTGAAGTACTCAAGGAATTGTTGGCGGATCAAGGGCAGGCCTTGCAGATCCTCGGCTTCAGAGGCTTTTCTTTTCTTGCCTCCCCTTCCTTTGGAGGGTGCCTTGGGGATTGAAGCAGTTGGGCTGGCAGGAAGCTTTTTCTTGGAGGATCGGACATTATCCAGATCGGTCACACTGAACTTAGAAGCAGATTTGGAAGCTTTTCCAGCACCTGCACAATCAAAGCAAGATAAGTATCCTTATCCTTATCCTATTTCTATTTAACTAACTATTTAAATTTTTAAACAAGATACTTACTTGACATGGTAACTGAGCCTGAGGATACCTCTTGTGAATCCTGGGTGACTGTATTGAACGATCTTGTTTCAGGTCCGAGTCTTCTGAAAGCAGCGAGTCTTTCCTCAGTAACAGGAGATGCTATGAGATGTGAGACAGTAACAGCTGCACAACAAAAAAGCAAAAGGGTGTCAGTGATCCTTATACAAGTAGAAGACTGTCTGGTGATCCTTCTCAGGATCCTCTATCCTACCATGGGTGGCCCATTTTTTTGGTAGATCTTTTCCATTTGGGATAGAATCCCTTTGAACGAAGAAGAAACGCCGTTTCCAGTTGGTGTCGTTCTTAGTAGCTTTAAAAATTGGGTGTTCTTCACCGGGCTTACGTTTGAACAAGTATCGGTGGGATCCAAAGGTAGTAAGATCATACATCTCGGCCAACTCAGACATTCCTAGGTCAATCTCCTCCTGCTCTATGATTCTCTCAAGGGTATATAAAACCCTCCAGATCATAGGCATAGCTTGGATATAAGAAATGCCAGTAAGAGAAAAGAAGGATTGGGTAAAGGGTGGAAAAGGATAGCTATAGCCTATGGTAAACGGAGTAACAGGAAAGGCAACCCATGTTTCAGAAACGTGATCACTCAAAGCAGTAGGATCAAAGGATTTAAATACGGTGTTCGCTGGGAAGCAATAGCGGATCCTATCGATCTGTGGATCAGTGAAACAACAACGTTCTTTTGCGGAATCTTTGATGATTCCTTGACTTTTCAGTGGGCTGTTTTTCTAGTGATCATTAGCGGGAGAGTTCCGGAGCATCATTTTGTACGAAGTGATGGTAAAAGAAATAAAACAGAGTAAGAGAAGGAAGAAGATGAAGAGAGAATACCTGTTTGATCTTCGGATGAGATTATAAAGGGAGTTTCTCTAAGATTTAAATGCAAATTGATCCTATCTCTATCTCCTATTTATAATCATGATCTTGCAGGGTAGTCACTTCTGTGACGTCAGGATTGCAACGGATAGTTCGATTTAAACGGCTATATATCCGTTAGTTAGTTGCGGATAAGATCAACAAAATATAACTCATTTATTTTACATAATTACTCCTTATATTTTGGGGGCAATTGTTAGGGGAGGATTTTCTAGTAGCCTGTGATCCTCATGTGTTATCCTTTTAGTGATCCTTACTTCTGTGTCAGATAGTGATCCTCAGAAGTGCTTCAGGATCAGGATCATGGATCACCCTAAGGATCCTTATACTAACGATTGTTCACTTTGAATTTCGTATTGTTTTGCAGGAGTTACAAGTTGGACTTGGTCTTGGCAACGCTACTAAGGAATATTCCACGGTTGTTTCGCACGTGTTTGACTGAAAATGGACGTTGTGGAGAACGTGGGAGCAAGGCACGAATTGCGGACAGTTAGTTAGGCTAGTTAACTTCTATTTTTAAAAGGGGTAGCTAGCTAGTTTTAGAAACACTTGGCTAATTTTGGCTACACACACTCGTACAACAGCACTCTTGAGCATATAGCAAAACACTTAGCAATTTTTACACATTTCTGCACGATACACCATAGTGATCCTTGTACCTAGCTCGCTATTATCCGAAGTTGTAAAGAATTGTTGTTCAATTTGAAGTTGGTGATCGGTAGTTTCCATCACCCGAGGTTTTTTATGCCGAAGATCATTCATTGATCAAGGGCTTTTTCCTCGTATAAATCTTTGTGTCACTTGTGCAATTCATATCTAAGTGATCCTTATTGTTGTTTACCAATTCAAGCATCATACCCCGTAACAAAGAGTTTGGTTGCATTATCCTCGTCTGATTTTTGACCAAAACAATTGTGAAGGCAGCGGAGACCTTTGCACCTTCCACGAGCTCATGCTTCTCATAGTCAATGTCAATCAAGATTCTAGTTGTCTGGTTCTTGGCGTCTTGAAGGGCTTTTTCGAGATCAGCAATCTTAAGATCCTTGAGCACTACGACTTGTTGGAGGTCAGCAATCTTCTTATCGAGCTCCTCAACGCTCCCCACGTAGTCCTCAATGTCAGCAAATTTCTGCAAAAATAGACAAAGCAGTTCAAGATCAGGTGATCCTCAAATAAGCAGGATACCTAGGCAGAATCGGTGATCCTCACGTCATTGAAGTATTCAAGGAACTGGTGGCGGATCAGTGACAGGCCTTGTAGATCCTCAACCTCAGAGTTTTTCCTCTTCTTGCCACCCCTTCCTTTAGTGGGTGCCTTGGGGATCGAGACACTAGGTCTTGCAATGGCCTTCTTCTTGGTGGATCGCACAGTGTCAAGATCGGCAATGCTGAACTTGGAGGCAGGCTTGGAAGATTTTCCGGCACCTATACATTCAAAACAGATAAGTATCCTTATCCTATTTCTATTTAACTATTTATTTAAGTCTTTAACTATACAAAAAACAGGATACTTACTTGACATGGTGATAGAACCTGAGGATACTTCTTGTGAATCCTAGGTGTCTGTCTTGAATGATCTTGTTGCAGGTTCAAGTCTTCCAAAAGCAGCAAGCCTTTCCTTGGTGGTAGGTGATGGTATGAGGTGCGAAACAAAGACAGTTGTCTAACATAAAACAAAGGGGTGTTAGTAATCCTTATACAAAAAACAAGACTATCTGGTCATCCTTCTCAGGATCCTCTATCCTACCATGGGTGGACCACTTCCTTGGTAGATCCTTTCCGTTTGGGATATAATCCCTTCTGACAAAGAAAAAACGTCGTTTCCAGTTTGTATCATTCTTGGTGGCTTTAAAAATGGGGTGTTCTTCACCGGGTTTTCGCTTAAACAGATATCAGTGGAATCCAAAAGTCGTGAGATCATACATCTCTGCCAGTTCCGACATTCCTAAATCAATCCCTTCCTGCTCAATGATCCTTTCAAGGGTGTATAAGACCCTCCAGATCATTGGCATAGCTTGGATATAGGAGATGCCGGTGAGGGAGAAGAAAGACTAGGTGAATTGAGGGAAAGGATACGAATATCCTATCATGAAAGGAGTGACCGGGAAAGCTACCCAAGTCTCATAAATATAGTCGCTCAGAACAGTGGGATCGAAGGGTTTGAAAAAGGTGTTCGCCGGAAAGCAGTGCCAGATTCTATCTACTTGTGGATCAGTAAAGCAACACCTCTCATTCGCAGAATCTTTGATGATCCCTTGACTCTTCAAAGGGCTGTTTTCTGGTGATCCTTGGCGGGAGAGGATCGGAGCATCATTCTTGACGTGATGATGGTAAAGAAAGAAAAACAGAGTAAGAGAAGGAAGAAGAGGAAAAGAGATACCTGATTGATCTTCGGATGTAAATTTAAAGGGAGTTTCTCTTGGATTTAAATGCAAATTGATCCTATCTCTAACTCCTATTTATAATGATGATTTGCAGGATAGTCACTTCAGTGACGTTAGGTTTGCAACGGCTAGTTATCCGTTAGCTTGTTGCGGATAAGATCAACAAAATACAACTCGTTTATTTACATAATTACTCCTTATATTTTGGGGGCAATTGTTAGGGGAGGATTTTTTAATGACCTGTGATCCTCAATTATTATCCTTTTTGGTGATCCTTACTTCTATGTCAATTAATGATCCTCAGAAGTGCTTCAGGATCAGGATCATGGATCATCCTAAGGATCCTTATACTAATGATTGTCTACTTTGAATTCGGTATTATTTTGCAGGAGTACCAGCTTGGACTTAGTCTTGGCAACGTTCCTGGAGAATATTCCACGTTTATTCCGCACGTGCTTGGCTGGAAGTGGACGTTATGGAGTCGTGGAAGACTTGCACCAAATGCGGAATGTTTGTTAGTGTAGTTATTTTTCTATTTTAAAGGGGTAGCGAGCTAATTAGTAAAAACTTGGGCTATTTTTTTTGGCTACACGCACTCGTACAACTGCTCTCACCAGCTCTCGGCAAAACACTTAGCAATTTCACACATTATTTACACAATACACTATAGTGATCCTTGTACTTAGCTCGCTATCATCCGAAGTTGTAATACGATTATTGTTTAATTTGAGTTGGTGATCGGTAGTTTCCATCACCTGAGGTTTTTTATGCCGGAGATCATTCATTGATCAAGGGCTTTTTCCTCGTATAAATCTTTGTGTCACTTGTGCATTTCATTTCTGAGTGATCCTCATTGTTGTTTATCAATTCAAGCATCATACCTCACAGCAGAAACTTTGGTTACATTGTCTTAGCTTGATTTTTGACCAAAACATATACCCAAAGACGTTATCACTCACAAGCTTGGAATCGACAGGTCGTTCAAGCCCGTACAGCAAAAGAGAAGGAAGTTGGCCCCTGAACGAAATATAATTATCCAAGAGGAAGTTGAAAGATTGTTGAAGTCAAGAATGATAAGAGAAGTCAAGTTTCCAAGATGGCTAGCAAATGTAGTGGTGGTACAGAAGAAAAATGGGAAATGGAGAGTCTGTGTAGATTATACAGACTTGAATAAGGCCTGTCCCAAAGACCCATTTCCGCTTCCTCATATTGATGCAATGGTGGATGCTACTGCCGGGCACGAGATGTTAACCTTCATGGATGCATCCTCAGGATTCCAGCAGATCCAAATGGAACCTTCGGACCAGGAGGATACTGCTTCATGACACCAACGGGTATTTATTGTTATACTGCTATGCCTTTCGGTTTGAAAAATGCAGGTGCAACATACCAGAGATTGGTAAACATGATGTTCAAAGATAAGCTGGGGGACACAATGGAGGTATACATCGATGACATGGTGGTAAAATCTAAAAGAGCTGAGGATCACCTCCAGGATATTAAGGGAGCATTTAATATCCTGGATCATTATAACATGAAGCTAAATCCTGCTAAGTGCCATTTCGGAGTGGGAGCAGGAAAGTTTCTAGGATATATGGTGACCAAAAGAGGAATAGAGGCAAGCCCGGAGCAAATTAAAGCCATCTTGGATATCAAATCACCTTCAAATATGAAGGATGTTCAACGGTTAACAGGACGAGTTGCAGCATTGAACAGATTTATTTCAAGATTCTCCGACAAAATGCAAAGAATTTTATGATATCCTGAAGAAGAACAAGAAGTTCGAATGGGGAGAGAAGCATGAAGCAGCCCTGTAGGATTTGAAGCAGTATCTTTCAACTGCACCGCTGTTGATGAAGCCTGAGAATGGTGAACCACTATCCCTATACCTCGCAGTATTAGGGAATGCTGTAAGTGCCGTCCTTATAAAGGATCATGAAGGTCAGCAATATCCTATTTATTATGTTAGTAAAAGTTTGTTAGATGTTGAAACTAGATATTCTCATTTAGAAAAGTTGATACTAGCACTAGTTATGGCATAAACGAAGCTTAGACATTATTTTGAGACACATAGAATTCATGTTAAAACCAATTATCCTGTCAAAAATGTGCTTAGGAAACCCGAGATGTCAAGCAGGATGACCAAGTGGTCAGTAAAGTTAAGTGCTTATGACTTAGTGTATGAACCTAGAAATGCCATAAAATCACAGGCTCTAGCTGATTTTGTGGCTGATTTCAGTAGTGACATTCAGGATGAGGTAGACTTAGAAGTACAACAATTAGGAGAATCCTTAGGATCCTGGACATTGTACACTGATGGAGCATCTAATGTTAGAGGAGTAGGATTGGGAATACTACTAAAATCGCCACAGGGGGACATATTACCCCAGGCCATTAGGTGTGAATTTCCCGCTACTAATATGAAGCAGAGTATGAGGCTTTAATTGCAGGGTTAGAACTAGCTAAAAATATGAATGTCAAGAATTTGCAAGTATATGTTGACTCCTTGTTAATCACTAATCATTTTAATGGATCCTATGCAGTTAAGGGTGAGAAGTTAATCGAATACCTCGATATTCTCAAAAAATAGCAGGATATTTCGATGTTTTTACACTTGAACAGTTACCAAGGGAAGGTAATGCTGAAGCAGATGCCTTAGCAAATCTAGGATCATCGGTCAGGATACCAGAAGGAACCCAAATACTAATATTGCATATTTTGTATCCTGCTACGAATACTCAGGATAAAGAAGTAGCAAGTATCCAGGATCCTATTGCTGAATATCCCGAGGAGGATTCAAAATCCTAGACGGCTCCAATCATAAGATATCTCAAGGAAGGACACATCCCTAGAGACGAAAATCCTAAAGCATTTAGGATGAAGGTATCACGATTTACCATTATAAATAATGTTTTGTATAAGAAATCTCTTGCAGGACCATATCTAAGGTGCTTGGAGGATCCCGAAACTAAAGAAGTTCTTCAGGATATACATGAAGGGGATTGTGATAACCATACTGGGGGCAGGTCATTATTCTCGAAAGTATTGAGGACAGGATACTATTGGCCGACAATGAAGAGAGATGCTGCAGAATATGCTCGAAGATGTGACGCATGTCAGAGGCATAGCAACATTTTGCACCAACCGGCTGAACCATTATATCCTATAGTTTCCCCTTGGCCATTCATGAAATGGGGGATGGACATAGTAGGGAAATTACCAAAAGCTCCAGGAGGAAAAGTCTTTATGTTGGCAATGACTGATTATTTCTCTAAGTGGGTGGAAGCTGAAGCATTTGTTCAAGTCAGAGACCAGGAAGTAGTATCCTTTATAAAGAGAAATATCCTGACCAGGTTTGGAGTACCAGCTGAAATCATTTGTGACAATTGATCCCAGTTTATAAGCAAGAGGACTACTGACTTTTGCAAAAGTTGAGGAATCAAAATGATCACATCTACCCCGGTACATCCTCAAGCAAATGGACAAGCTGAATCCTCAAACAAGATAATTGTCAACAACTTGAAGAAGAGATTAGGAGCCAAGAAAGGAAGATGGGCAAAAGAACTACCCTTTGTTTTATGGGCTGATAGAACAACGGTGAAAAATGCAACGGGCCAAACCCCATTTTCTTTGGTATTTGGAACAGAGGCAGTGATCCCAACAGAGATGGTGATACCTACGGCAAGATCCAACCTTCAGGATCCTGAGTAGAATCCTGAAGCTCTGTGCCACGAGTTAGACACTGTGGATGAAACAAGGGATGCAGCAAAGCTAAGGATGGCAGCATATCAACAGAGGATATCCAGAGCATACAACAAGAATATAAGGACTATGAGGTTTCAAGTTGGAGATTGGGTGTTAAGAAAAGCTTTTCAGAATACTACCAATCCTGCCGATGGAAAATTAGCTCCAAAGTGGGAAGGACCCTATGAGATTGAATCAGAATCAGGGAAAGGAGCATACCGACTCAAGAATATGGAGGGGGATATGCTACCAAGATCCTGGAAGGCTATACACTTAAAGCTCTACTTCAAGTAAGAATAGAATTTAATTTCTATCTCAGAATGGTATGTATCCTGTCTCTCTTAAATATATTTGAATTCATTTATTATCTTGAATCCAATACTGACTTAGGCATCGGAGGGGTGTTAGCCAAGCTAACACCCACCTTAGTTTGAGGTTGTTTTGCAGAATATGTGTTAGGATATAGCTCCGGGATATATGCTCAGGATATGTCGAAAGATTAGAGGATTGGCCCCCTCTCTCACGCTTAAGGGATCCTGATCCCTTCACAGGTTTAAAGGTATTCACCTTTCTCTCGAATTGGGTTTGAACACCCCAACTGGAGCGCAAGTCATTCGGGGATAGTTCAAGGTAACGGGACCAGTTCATGTAAAAGTGGCTGACAATTTCGTTACTGTTGGCTATGTCCTGGATCCTAAAGGTATATGAGGATTGATCACCCTCTCTCACGAAAGGGTATTTTCATGCCCTCTAAGGTTTAAAGGTTATCACCTTTCTAAGACTTAGAGTTTATACACTCTCGCCTATAGCGCATGAAAATCAGGGTTTATCCCCAGGATACAAGGGTTTATCCCCAGCATACTAAGGGTTTATCCCAGGATATCAAGGGTTGATCCCTGGATATTCAGGGTTTATTCAGTAAAGCTAAAGTATGGCTACATTTACATTCCTATGTTGAACACAGGGGACATGTATCACACAATTTAAAGGATGGGTTCGAATTCATAAGTGTGCACTGGGGACATTCCTATGTGGAAAGTTGGAATTGAATCTTTGGGAATCTCTGGCATGATCTTTCCTTTTGGATAACTTGGATTTTTCAGATTATGTGTCAGTATCCTGAGCAGGATATCTTTTAGGATACATTTACAATGTGTTCCCAAGAATGTTCGAACAAAATTGTTTTCATAAGTAAAATTCATGTAATGAAAATAATAAAGATAAGGTCAAAACAGGGTTATATTATTAACATAACAAAAGTTGTGCTTTTGGTTTCACCTCAAACCGAGGCCCATCCGCCAAAAGCACAATTAGTTTTTAACATATTTACACAACGGTTGAAGGTTTCATCTCAAAACGAGACCCATCCGCCTCCAACCGTTGCATCATTCAAAACAAATTATACTAACTGATGACCAAGGGCTTCATCCTGAAGCCCAGGACCCATCCACCTTTCCCATCCACCTTTGGTCATCATATTGTCTAAGTGTAGGAAAGTAAATTGTTTTAAAGACAAGGAAAGTAAATTGTTCAAAGGACCACAACTATCAAATCTAAAAAAGTGGGCTCCGGCCTAGGGATAAACATCCATCATCACCCACTCAAGTGCCCTCACACAGTGGCATCTTCACCAGCCTTCTCCGTCTTCTCAGCCTCAACATCCTGAGCAGCATCCTCACCAGCATCCGTCCCAGCATCCGCTCCAGCATCCTTCTTGGCTCCAGCCTTGACCACCACCTCTGCTGACTTAGAGGACTCAGCAGCATCAGCAGGATATGGCACAGCCTTGCCTCCGAGCTCCTTCAGTTTAGCTACCCAGGATTCAACCAGCCAAGCGGGGCACTCAAGGCCTGTCTCCTTGGCCTCATTAGCCATCTTGATACGGGCTTGTAGCAGAGAGACAACGGCGGAAGCTTTGATCCCTTCCCTAAAAGAGATCATGGCCTGTTCGTGCTCCATTTGGACGGTGGCAAGTTTGAGCTCGGCATCCTGGGTGACCTTCTTCAGCTTGTCCTCATAATGCCGAGTCTTGGCTTCGGCAATAACACCTAGGTCAGCGATGGTAGTCTCGAGCTGTTTCATCCTGGCCTCGTAGAGTGCAGCAGTACCACAGGCGTCGCTGTAAAGGTGGAGCAGATGCTGGAGGCCCTGTAAGTTGAAATTCAAATATAAGTCAATAGTCACTAACCTAAATATCCTGTCAGGATATTCTATCAGGATATTATGCAGGATACGGTGCCAGGATATTACCTTGTTAAGGAAGGATGTCATCGGTTCCAAGGAGTCGGTAAAGCTAAGATCATCATAGGAGAACCCTTCGGAGCCTGGGGCACTAACTTCAGAGCCCTTCCTCTTTTTTGTGGTGGAAGCACGGGTCCTCGGATTAGCCTTAGGAGCCGGGAGTGGCTTGGAGCTGGTGGCAGCAGGAGTCTCTTTCTTTACTACGACTAAAGTTAACAACCTTGATTATCTTTTTCGTGTGGGCAACACCTTTGTTTTTATGACCCGGCGGATCATCTATACTTTGGTTTTACTTGCCCATTTTGTTCACCATGGCCCTTTCATCCAAGATGACTTATTTTTCGTGAATTTTCTTTTGATCATTCATTTATATCATCATTTACATTAATCCTTGTCCCTTCTCTCGGGCTCATTATCCTATTGTAATACGCTTTAGTCACCCGGCTGTGCGTTTACATTATTATCGACTATTTTGTTCATTTATTTCATTTGGGTACTTTTTAATTTGTCCCATTCACCTCGTACTTACTACATCGGATGTAAATGCGTCCGCTATAAGAAGTTTGTAGGATCGTTAGACGACCTGACGAGTCGATCAGAAGAGTGCTCAGACTGAATCAGAGGCGGAATTCATCGATTCAGTCTTTGTTTAGCTTGATTTCACAATTTAACGTCTCTTTTATTGATCTGCTAACAATATACAAGCGCTGGAGACAATCCGGCAGGGCTTCGCCGTACCATACAAGACCACAACTGAACTGCTATTGGTTTCGCTCATATGTCCCTTTATATAGGGATGAGGTTTCGCTTATACAGACATGTTCACTAAAGCGAAACTACCTAGTGACACATAAGCGAAACTATCTTAGTGTCATATGAGCGAAACTATGTCTAAAACATGATTTCTCGATTTCCGTGCATGATACAATCTGCCCTAACCTAAGACTCGAACGAAGATGAAGTCGACAGATAACTGCACCAACAGACTCCCCCTTGAATGTTGACAGAATCTTCAGTGAGAGTCTTCAAACATGACAACTCTTCAATCTTGATCGGTCTTCTTCAGGAACTCTTCCTGGAATCATATACCCGGATCTTTCTCTGGCTCTAACTCTCATCAGACTCCCCCTATCATCAAGCTGGGATCGCCGTCTGGAATTTGTTATCACCATTGAAATCAAGTCCTGGCTTTATCAGTTTAAGCTCTTCTCAGGTTCTGATACATCTCCTGGCTTTCCGTAGCAACAAGATCATAAACCTATACAACTCAAACACTCTATTACAAACAAACAAAATTGTGATTCAACTTAATGAATCAACTAAACCTTTGAGAATCTTCACATGTAAAACTTATCAAACTTTGAAACTTTCCAAAATCTGATTAAACATTTCAAACCAAATTAACCAAACCATATGTTCATCATGTTTATCCTTTGAAATTTTGAATATCAGCTCTTCAACATCAGTTGTCGAAAATGTTTTTGGAGTTTCTGAAAGAAAGTAACTAACACCACTAGAAAAATTACGAGAAAATGCAGAAATGAAATATTTACAGACAATATTTTTGTGAGTTCGTGCAAGAGGATCATATCAGTTTCTAAGACATATCACCAACACCGTTAAGCTTGATTACATTTTAAGTTCTAAATAATTTACCTAGATTGTCAGTATGTTTGTCCACTTAAATTTTCACACAATTTTTCAATCGATTCGAGATACGATATTAATGTTTTAGAAACTTAAACTTAATTGTGTATCACTCCAGTCGAATATACTCCTGTATCCAGATCCCAATGTTCAGTCTTACAGGTGAGTATACCACAGATGATATCTGTAAAGGGGTTATGTGCGAGGGCCGTGAGAGCTCAGGTCGATACTTCCGTATACGCAGAGAGATGACGGCTTCGACTTTTGGTGGGTCCCCTTTAGAGGATCTTTTTTACAACAACAAAGATTATCAATTTTATTGTTTAATCAGATTGCTGAGGGCGAGCTTATATTACAAAGCTTTTTGCAGAAAGTATTATTCGGGGACTAGGTCAGTACTTCCATACAGCAGAAGTCCCGGAATAATACCCCAGATATCACTGAGTATAAAGACCTAGTATCTCAGAAAGAGGGACATTTCAAACAAGATTTCGGGGGTTACCCATATATCCAAGAAAAGTTACCCACGAATTAAGCAAGTTTGAATTTAGGTTTATATCTCATTTCAATTTACTAAATGTGCAAAAATCTACTGACACATCCGCAGTAAGATCGTTTATCACTTTTTAAGATTTCATATCTTTAGCATGTTGTGATAGTCCACTGATGTACTATCATTTCCTCTCTTATGCAACAAAAACTCATTTTCAGATTTTTCAATGTTTTTGACATTTTCAAATTTTCTAATTTTTTTTAAAATTTTTACTCCCCCTAAAATCAAAATATGTTTCAATTTTGATTTTCTAGGAAAATTTGAAACAAACTGTACAAACTTGACAACATGATATTGAATCACTTCAATTCGCCATCCACTTGGCATAAACAATCAGAACTCTCTCTTACAACAAACTATTTTCCCATTATGATCTCAAAACACATAAGTTTGTTATAATCAAAATGATTTTTCCGGAAAAATTAGTTTGTTTACCAATCATTTGTAGGTTCGGGGTTACTTCATCACCTTGTTTTCTTCATACACATGACAGATTTTACAATTTCAGTTTTAGAACTCAAACACCACTTGTAGAAAATCAAGTATAACGTAATGTCCCTGATTTACCACATGTAAAACGAAAAATCACCAAAGTGAAATTTCTCAAGAAATGTGCCGATTCATGTTCCAGGCTTACCAACCTGGGAACTCCGGCAAGTCAAGTTTTTCTATTTAAACAGATTCACCCAAGCCTGACGGTCCTTGGGTGATTTCGAATTCTTGTTCAACAATGGTGGAAAATTTGCATCATCCATTGTTAAACCTGAATTCTCCTTTTTTACCTCAACCAATGGCTCCTCTGGCTTTGATGAACCTGAATCATTGCCTGCACATGGCTTGTCTGACTTTGATCTGTCAGATTCATCGCCTGAAGGTGGCTTGTCTGACTTTGACACGTCAGATTCATCGCCGACCATTTTCTTCTTCTTCTTTTCTTCTTTTGTCCTCAGATTTGTATCCAATGAATTCGTCTTGCTTGACTTTGCAATCGAGGGAGTCGATTCATCAGAACTCTTATTCTTACCAACAGATGAACCCGAGGACAAGATCTTCTCGAGATACTCTCTCGCCTTCTTCCTCTTCTTCCGCAGTCTGTCTTTTTGCCCTTGAGAAAGCTTCACTTTCTTTTCTTGAACTTTAGGTTCTTGAACCTTCTGTTCTTTGGGCTTGACATTGACTGGTTTCTTTGCCAACTTCTGAAAATTAACCCTCAATCTTTCACTTGATTTCCTTGGGCAATCTCTGGCAATGTGACCTCTGATTTGACAATTATAGCATCTTCTCGTTTCAAAGCTCCAATTCTGGCAGTTAACAGCAATGTGTCCTTGATAACCGCATCGGTAACACACTCTGTTATCGTACCATGTACCACCTTCACACCAAACGCTCAGATCATAGCATTGTTTGGCTTGATGATACTCTTTCCTCATCTTGATTGCTGGATTTGACTTTTGAGCACTGTGGTCCGACCTGCACCACTTATTGCTAACAGTTTTTGAGTTTTCATTTTTCAATTTTTGTGATTTTTGATTTTGATTGGATGATCGATCTGATGAGCTTTTATTATCTTTTTGAACATTTTTCTCATTTTTAATTTTTTGTTTCTGTTCCACTTTCTTCTTCAAAGGTTTTTGCTTAGAGCATTCTCCCTTTTCAGTCGATTATAGAACAGTTTTCTGAAATTTTCCTTTTAATTTCAAAAACAAATTTTGTTTTTCTATTTTTTCATTTTCATCATCAGATTTCTCATCGCAATTTTCAACTTTGAGATTGTCAAAGTTTGTGACACTGTCACTTATTGGAACTGAATTGATCGCTTTTGGACAGGGAAAATTCAAACTGTCTGATGTAGTCACAAAACCTATCAATTTCTTTTCAAGTTCATCAATCTTGTTTCTTGAATTCTCAGCTTCATTTTCAGAACTTTACACAGTTTTCCTGCAAAACAAGAATCTGTTTATCATCAGCTTGCTTCTTATCATTCAGTTCTTTAACTTCTAAAGTCAAACTTTCCGCATCTTTCACGAGTTTGTCATTTTCCGTCTTTAAGCTGTCACATGTAAAACACACTGATGCAGAATTTGAAACTTCATTCTTCACAGATTCTTGATTCTTTGGATCTTGTTCTTTCTCTATTTTATATGTACCTGCACCAAAGATTTTAACAAGATCAAGAGGATTTCCATTATCATCAATATAACAACCCCTTTTCATATCATATATCAAATTGCTTTTTGCTGCCCAACAAACATTGATTCTTTTGTTTATTTCATATATCACGTCTAAATTCAAATCATCCAAATTCATTTTTATTTTATCCAACACATCTCTCTTCTTTTGATAAAGTTCATAATCATGATTTTTAAGTTTGCTGATGAATTTATTCAGAGGTAGTTTTGAAAAACTAGAATTTTCTTTCAGATTTTTCAAAAAATCATCCCATTCAGCTGGTAATCCATTTGCAAACTTTGATACCATTTCAGCTTCTGATATTACTATTTGATTTTCTTTCAAATAGTCAATCAAACGATCAAAACGCTTCTCCAAATCATCCAATTTTTCATCTTTCTTACACAGAAAATATTCGAAACGTTTACTCCAAACCTCTTTGGGCAATTTCTGATAAGAACTACTGAAATATCCTCGGTACCAATCATTTAACCTTTTAAGATCATTGTTTTCCTGGTCATCAAACATCATTGTCATTTTTCTAACAATCCTGGTCAAGTCCAAATAAGCAAAAGTATGCCAAGTCCAAATGAGCGAAACCAGATGTTTGCACCTATAAGTGAAACTATGATGTTCAGAAAAACGAAACTGCTGATGTTCTTTGCAGCGGATCCTTATGAGCGAAACTATATGATCAGAAAAGCGAAACCAGTTTTGTTCTTAAGAGCGAAACTAGTATTGTTCACAAGAGCGGAACTACTCTGTTCACAAGAACGAAACCTCCTGAAGATCTTTGAGCGAAACCTTTCGAGCGAAACTCCTGGATTTTGGTGACACAAGAGCGGAACTATGTGACTTTTGGAGCGAAACTACCAAATGATGTGACACTGGAGCGAAACCAGGTGATCAAATAAGCGAAACCTAGTCCGAAGGTAGTTTGATCCATTTTTAGTCCGTATTTTGGTCCGAAACTTTCCAGGGTTTGTTAATGTCCAATAACACACAGTCTGTGAAATTTTGATCCAATTTTGACCGTGAAAATTTTCTGAATTGATGAAAGAAGGTGTAGAAATCAGAATTTTTGAGCGAAAACAAGCTAAACGGTAAGAACTCTTCCTCCTGAGCTCTGATACCACTTGTAGGATTGTTAGACGACCTGACGAGTTGATCAGAAGAGTGCTCAGACTGAATCAGAGGCGGAATTCATTGATTCAGTCTTTGTTTAGCTTGATTTCACAATTTAACGTCTCTTTTATTGATCTGCTAACAATATACAAGCGCTGGAGACAATCCGGCAGGGCTTCGTCGTACCATACAAGACCACAACTGAACTGCTATTGGTTTCGCTCATATGTCCCTTTATATAGGGATGAGGTTTCGCTTATACAGACATGTTCACTAAAGCGAAACTACCTAGTGACACATAAGCGAAACTATCTTAGTGTCATATGAGCGAAACTATGTCTAAAACATGATTTCTCGATTTCCGTGCATGATACAATCTGCCCTAACCTAAGACTCGAACGAAGATGAAGTCGACAAACAACTGCACCAACAAAGTTCATGGTATCATATGTCACTACTTACTTACCCAGAGTAAGCGATTAACACATGACATGCATGACCCTTTTATAACTTTCACATCATGCCCCATGTAAGTAACACCTCTATTTATTTCTCTTGGAAACAATATCCCGGATAGATTTTCTATTCGGGTTTTTCCAAGTTTTTAATCTACATATGCAACTTTCAATCTCTATGTATTTGTTGCATATTACTATTTGTGCAATTAAATTTAAAATGTTCACCTGGTAATACTTGCCCTAACGGGCTTCTCTTGCCATTAGCCTTGTTCGCGGTCGGTACGCGATTCAGGTTCTTGATGAGCATACACTTTGGACCGTTCCGTTGTCAAATCCGCAATTTGTTAGACTCTCGCTATCTTCATATGCGAGTGTCCTTCAACTAAAAGATTTACAACAGTTAGTAATTTCGACATTAATGGATGCCCATATTATAATACAAGGCTTTTCTACTATACGCATCAACGCGTGTAATTTCGTTGACAATATGTACTCTATATCGTTTTTATTGGTGTAACATGTATTACACGATAACCATATGTGTTGTTTACAACACTTTAACACGCTAAACCATTAACATACTTGTACCTACCGGATTTGCGATCAAGCCTCGAACCGAACACTTTATTCTTTAACCTTGAGCTCTGATTACCAACTTGTAACACCCTAGCTATTATTTTACTAATTTCGTATAAACTACGAAATAAAACATGTAATTATGATTTCATATACATTTAAAATACGGGTTTCATTAAGCTTTATTTACAGAATTAAAACTATACAACATAACATGTGTGAGTTCGTCATTTAATAAAACAACGATACATAGTGCGGAAGCTTATTTCTTGATCGTGTTCAGTTCTTCGTTGTGCTTGATCGTCCTCCGGTGCTAAAATTATACCTGAAACTCACAAAACATGAGTTGGATTAGTCATACGTAGTTTAAAACGTGCGTAAACGAGTCCGGGAAGCGAAACTGATTAAAATAAATTTTTTTCGCTAAAACAGTGCTCTTTCGCGCCACGCGAAGGAACCTAGTTGCTCCCTCGCGCCACGCGAGGGAGACCGTTTTCCAGCAGCTCTAGAGCTGGGTCCTGCATTTTTCAGCAATACCAGTTTTTACGAAAACGGCCGTAACTTCTTCGTTATTGATCCGTTTTACGCGATTCTTTTTCCTACGCGTCCGTAATTTAATTCTCCATCATATGGAGTTAAAATCCAACATAATAAATTTTGAGACTTCTAAGCCTTCAACTCGTTACCTTTTTACCGAATTTTAACCCGTTTATGCATTTTATCAAACAAACATATTTGTTTGATCCCTATATCACATACACTTCTTCAAATTAATGTTATCTACCATTTTAGGTTCTAATCACAGGTTTATTACACAATTTAAACCCGTTTTCGCTCGTATGTTTATTTTGACCCGTTAAGGGTATTTAAGCACTTTAAAGCTTGAAATCGCTTTCATTCATTTCTAGCATCTTATTCCTACATTTCTTATCAAGTAATCTTCCACCACAACTATATGTGCGTTGGATTTAATGTGGATATCTATATGTTCCGAGTTTTTTTTTACCCCTCGGATTATCATTTTACGGCAAAGACTCATATAAGACCCAAGAATTTACATCTTTCACTACCTATACTCATTCTAAGTATTTATTTAATCATGAAACTCGTTTCCAAACAACCTTTAATGGTTGTTTGTTCAATTTAGCCTACAAGGGCGTTTTGGTCAATTTTGTTCCTTCTTTTACGACGAAGGACTTTTAGATGCTTGTTTGACCCAAAAATCCGGTCTTTTAACTATAACCTTGTTTGGAAACCATTATGTTTCTAAAACACTATAATTATAACTTGAATTATTCGGTTTATCTTTAAGATAACCAAATATCCAATTTGACCTTGTTTAACTCTTAGAAAACCTCAAATTCTACATGATGAGTTGAATCATTACATAAACCTGGCTCGGATCAATATATTGACCCATTACGATACCTCGCCTTAGTGGCCGCTAGGTAATAGCGATGTAAACATCCATGTGCTATTTATCCTAAAATCACATACTCGACAAACCATTAGTCAATGTAACCAAAGGGTGATATATTTTCACCTTTTGACCTGTTTGGTCTAAATGACCATGAATCTTTATGAGATGATATTTATTACCATCTTATCTATATGACTCGCTCCGGTTTACACCGTATAGTCGTTTTACTTATAAATCATTTATTGATTCTTTTGACCCATTATAGCTTACGCTATAAAGTGTCTTTTACAAACTAATGGTTATTGTCAACAAGTGACCAAAATACCGTTTTACCCTTATTATTTGCATTGGTTTACGAACATTGCCTTTTATTCCGAACAGCACATGTCGTGTCGGAACATCATAATTCAAACAAGACTCTATATTCTTCATGACTTATTAAACCATTAGGTATTACGTAAAAAGGTGTAAGCTTTACTTACCTCGCATCCACTCCACGCTTTTCTTTCCGTACTTGCTCCGTTTGACCCGCTCCTTCCTCCAAGCTTTCACCTAGCTTGTTACGCGTCAAACTGTGACAACTCGTATTTCGAACCTATCTTTGTGTAACGTTATGTAATTACATGAACTTTATTAATTGAATGAATGTATGTTAGGTTATGTGTTATTATGTATTCGAACCAATCGCACAAGTCCATTTTGGCTCCACCTTTTTGTACTCAACATCCTACCAAGGGCAACCCGAGGGAAGGGTTCGGCCCACTCCTTTTATATGCAAACAAACACCCATCATTGGGGTTTTTTCTCATAACTTGCTAATCAAGAACACACACAAAACCCTACTCTCTTCCTCTCCCTCGAAGCCGGTGACCACACCACCCCTCTCCATCGAAGCTTTGTTCGGATCATTCCCATCACACTCTCTTAATCGGTTAGTGTTTCATGATATGTGTTTGTAAATGATGTTATGATTCCATGTTTTGATTAAACGATTAGGGTTGTATGTATGATGAACAATGATGTACTATATGATGATGTTTATGTGAATCGGATGTCATAATGTTAATCTAAGAACCGATTGGATGCAAGTAATCGGCTATTATAATTTATGTTCGAATGATTTGTTAAGATAGCATGTTGCGTGTATGCTAGAAATAGGAATCATCGATCTGATAATACGATTGAGGGTTTGATAAGTTGTTCATGATTATGATTTATTAGGGTTCATGTGAATTAAGATGATAAAACTATTATTTGATCGAAAATTGGCATGATTTGAAACTGTTAGTTGTTGATTGATAACCACAAAAATAGGAAACTATTGATTTGCAAGATAATTGTGTAACTGATATGCATGATTACGGATTTTAAATAACCAATCGCACAAGATCAGATCATACAAGATCTGATCTGAACGCACAAGAGCTCGATCGCACAAGTGTCTGGTCGCATAGCACAATCGCACAAGTTATAGAGTGCAACTGATTAAACATAGCTACAACACAGCTTCTGCATGATCGCACAAGACCTTGTGGATCGCACAAGATGGTGTTGATCGAACAAGGCTTGGGCCACACACTCAACGGTTAGAATTAACAGGTGTTATTGGGCCGAACAGTCCAATCCGGCCGAACAGCCCAATCCGGTCGCACAAGTCCAACCGGGTCGCACAAGACCAATGTTTGTGACCAATTGGGCCGAAGGTTTAATGGGCTTCAATAACTAAATCGCACAAGATGATTGGGCTCGCACAAGCTCAACGGCCCAATCATCTGAGTCGCACAAGTCTTGACATTATGTATGCTTGACTCTTAACGTACAATACGTGTTTGCCATGATCCATATGTGCTCGAAAACCTGTTAGTTATGTGTAAACATACGTGCAATACTTAAACCTAAACCTGACTTGTATGGTAACCATGTTAGGCCGTGGTTAACCACTCCTATCTCAAGCAACCTTTTCGTGTATCTGCCGAGCAAACCGAGGTGAGTTCACACTCTTACCAAGGCATGGGATTCCCGGGGTTGGGAATGGGTTTGAATAATGGGATTGAACAATTACTCGTACTTACACGGCTACTAGACTATCTACCATCGTCCTCGGGTTAAGCAGGGCACTTACGTAAAACCTACGTAAACTCGTACTTACCACTGTCCTCAAGTTACGAAGGGCACTTACGTAAAACCTACGTAAACTCACACCTACTACTGTCTTCAGGTTAAGAAGGACACTTACGTAAAACCTACGTAAACCCCACGCGTACCACTGTCCTCGGGTTAAGAAGGGCACTTACGTAAAGCCTACGTAAACTTCGTACGTACTCCTGTTCTCGGGTTAAGAAGAACACTTATGGTTACAACTAGTCTAGTACATACAAACATGGGAAGCCCCCACTAAATGAGCATACAATCGGCTTAGTTAATAACGCATAGTTATGCAATGAACTTACTATTACTGAACGAACTCATTGGTTGAACAACCAACTGTGAACTCGCTCAACTAGTTGTTGACTCTCTGTCACATGCCTCGCAGGTCGTTAGGTACTCATGGAGCTTGCACTGGGAGGCGCGGTCGTTGTGGACATGGATCGCGGATGTTTTGTTAAACACTTATGGCAGTTGAAAACTTAATAATTACGTTGGATTTTCATACTATGCTTCCGCTACTTAAACTATGTTATTTGAACACTTTTCATATTGTGGGTTGATATACATTTACGTTCACTACTTACATATATGTTCAATATGATTGGTGGCTTGATCCTGGTCATGTCACGCCTCTTAGCGGTAGTACTCCGCGTGAGGATTTTGGGGGTGTGACACAAACTATCATCATCGTTTTCAAGGTGGTTAGTTTAATCATAATTTAGTACGATTATTCCACCTTACGCATTTTATATAAAAAATTACCATTTATCGTATTATAGGTCAGTTTGACTTTTTGAAAGTCAAACATCCCTTAATATATAAAATGCACATTCATGTTCATTAGCTAGTTTAGGCATTTTCAATTTACCCGGTAGGCGTTCCTTTAAGCCATCGTTCTAACTAATCTTTTAACTCGAGTTCATGCTATTATTAACACAAAGTTAGCCTATCTCTTGATTATCGAAGACACTATATTTCTTCATTTTACAAAATCTACGGGTTTTTCCCTCTATAAGTGAAACCCGTTTTGTCATGTTATTTGGCATTTATCCAAATACTTATCCAAACCAAGTTCTATCTACGAACTAGTAGGCACCCAATTTCACTTAGGCATTTTAACGAACACCTTGTGGGCAAGATTCGTATACTTCTTTTGTCAAGTTCTTGATTAACTTCCAACCAAGTTTCAAGCATCAATTTCAAGCCCTTATGTCTAGTGTTCATGAACTACATCTAGAACTTATATCATAACATTAATATTCATGAATTTAACATCCTAATCCAAGTGTTCATCACAATGACACAAAAACCCACTTAGCACATAAATGGGTAATAATCTATTTCACAATTTTTCATCATTAATTCCTCAAATCCTTACTAGGGTTTGTTCCTAGACATGGATTTATCCTAATTTCACTCTTACATCAAACATGCAAGCAATAATTTCGTTTATCAAAAATTCATCAAAAATTTCAACTTCACTAAACATAAAAATTTAACATACCTTGTGATCCCTTAAGCTTGGTGATCACGAATTTGTGTTAATCCATACGATTTGGCTCTAAATTGCCTTTCAATTTGTTGAATCTTGATGAACTAGGGTTACACCCCTTTTTTTTCTTGCTCCTGGGCGATTACACGCACACACACACTCTCAGTGTGTGTGTTGTGTGTTATTATTTGTTTTAATGGATGTTAGTTTCCCACTTGACAACTTTAGTCCCTCATGTTTTTATTTTGATCATTTGAATCTATAATTCACTATTTATAACTTAGTCACATACTACTAACTAGGTCAATTATTCCCAGTTAAATTTAATGGGTTCGGGAAGTTACGACTACGTTTATCTTAAGTCCCGTTATCTCGGGCTTCTATAAACTTTATTTCTTCGAAATCTTTCATTTAACTTTTATTTTAATAATAGGTTTGTTTATTTAAGAATCGTAATATTCACCGGGTTACTTTTACCACTAAAGGTAAATTACCCGTCTTTTAGTATAAACGTGGTTTGATTACCAAACCCGTTTTCGGGGTGTTACAAGTCTACCTCCCTTAAAGAGGTTTCGTCCTCGAAACCTTTCTTACATAGTTCATCGAGTTCTAAACTCAATGCATTTGACCTGAGTAATCTTTTAAGCATTACTCATACTTTAACCAATTGTTAGTATTACCAGAAAAATTATGGTAATATCTTTTTGGTTACAAAACATCTACGTACCTCATACGACATAACGCAACTTGAAATAACGTAATTTCGTTATTTCTACCAGTTTAGTTAACTTAGCGATATCCATCGCTTTTATATATTATCGAACTCTTTGTGAATCCGTTACCTTGACCCGTTTAAAGGTCTTTAGTGAAATCTTTCACTTTTAGCAACAATTTCTTTTGTTTTCAAATTCATTTATTCGGTTCAGTTATACCGAATTCACTGCTTATAAGCAACCAAATTTATTTAAATGACCTTAACCGGTCTCACTAACTAGACTTATTAGTCCAGTTACTCTTTACCGCTCACTTGGTTATAATGTGATTCCACTTCACATTGCATTTCTTGACCGTGATCGTGTCACGTCATGTTTAATTTATATCAACGTTTCTTTATCATACTTTTTCTTTTCGAATGTATCGTCTCGCATCTATCGATGTTAAGACCCATACTCTTTGATATTTGTTATTTCCGAATTCGCCTTATAGTATTCATATTTGTTAAAACGTTATTTCTTACTAAAACTGAATTTTAGTTTAACGTTTTTCTCTTTATCTATGTCAATTACTCATATCAAGGAAATTGACAACCCATAATTTATTGTTTTCCGTTCTCGTTTTACGCTGGGATTCGTAACCAGTTCCCTCACCTTACACTATTACCCGTAGGTTCCTTCACTTAACCTCATAGGCTATTTCCTTAAGCTTTCACCTCTTTAAGGCGAGGCCCTTATGATCCCTTTGCTTCAATTCATGACCCATGGGTCATTTTGGCCCCCTAGACCGTTACACTAATAAATATCCCGTAGGTTATGATGATCCCATAGATCATCTTTTATTCTAGTCTTTATTCAAATGTGTATACGTTTATATACGCATATGGCGTTAAGGCACCCCTTTTTATGTTTAGAATTATTCACCTTTACTTTTTGGATTTCATTTGACCTTGACCGTAGTCTAAGGCTACATTGTTTTCTTTCGAATTATCTTTCCGACTTCTTGACTTCTAACATCAATTACACGTTGGTTTGCCCTACATTTACCGTTACCCGGTTCTTACCTATACTTCTTTACGTCCCGTTACCCGGGTTCTTTTATTTTAATGTTTTTAACGCCTATAACTCCTTTACATAGGTTTATTAATATTTCGCACTTTTATTTATCCGATTCGCGCTTACTTACTTTAGCAAGTGTCATCCTTTATTAAATTTGTTTGACTTGTTCATGCGAAAATTCATCACTTATGGATGTTAAACTTCAGTCTTTGTTCGACCCGTTCAGCTTCGAAATAGTTGAACGTAATTTATCAAAATTTCTATTTGCAGTATCTTATCGTCCTTTAGTCATGACTCAAAACCCGAGTCTTTTGACTTTCCATACGCGTTCCTGTTTCTCAGTTTACGCATGTGTTTAATTCCTTACCCATCAACCGGGTATTTTACCGAAATCGTTATCATTGCACCCCTTCCGGTATGCACTAAGACTTCATTTCGATTTACTTGGTTATCTTAGCGAAATCCGTCGCTTTTATTCGACCATGTCTTTTATTCTTTACGTGACCACCATTGGCGGCCTTATTAATTATGAGTGACGATTATCATCGTTATCCTTTCTTTACTACGACTAAAGTTAACAACCTTGATTATCTTTTTCGTGTGGGCAACACCTTTGTTTTTATGACCCGGCGGATCATCTATACTTTGGTTTTACTTGCCCATTTTGTTCACCATGGCCCTTTCGTCCAAGATGACTTATTTTCATGAATTTTTTTTGATCATTCATTTATATCATCATTTACATTAATCCTTGTCCCTTCTCTCGGGCTCATTATCCTAATGTAATACGCTTCAGTCACCCGGCTGTGCGTTTACATTATTATCGGCTATTTTGTTCATTTATTTCATTTGGGTACTTCTTAATTTGTCCCACTCACCCCGTCCTTACTACATCGGATGTAAATGCGTCCGCTATAAGAAGTTCATGGTATCATATGCCACTACTTACTTGGCCAGAGTAAGCGATTAACACATGACACGCATGACCCTTTTATAACTTTCACATCACGCCCCATGTAAGTAACACCTCTATTTATTTCTCTTGGAAACAATATCCCGGATAGATTTTCTATTCGGGTTTTTCCAAGTTTTTAATCTACATATGCAACTTTCAATCTCTACGTATTTGTTGCATATTACTATTTGTGCAATTAAATTTAAAATGTTCACCTGGTAATGCTTGCCCTAACGGGCTTCTCTTGCCATTAGCCTTGTTCGCGGTCGGTACGCGATTTAGGTTCTTGATGAGCATACTCTTTGGACCATTCCTCTGTCAAATCCGTAATTTGTTAGACTCTCGCTATCTTCATATGCGAGTGTCCTTCAACTAAAACATTTACAATAGTTAGTAATTTCGACATTAATGGATGCCCGTATTATAATACAAGGCTTTTCTACTATACGCATCAACGTGTGTAATTTCGTTGACAATATCTACTCTATATCGTTTTTATTGGTGTAACGTGTATTACACGATAACCATATATGTTGTTTACAACACTTTAACACGCTAAACCATTAACATACTTGTACTTACCGGATTTGCGATCAAGCCTCGAACCGAACACTTTATTCTTTAACCTTGAGCTCCGATTACCAACTTGTAACACCCTAGCTATTATTTTTCTAATTTCATATAAACTACGAAATAAAACATGTAATTATGATTTCATATACATTGAAAATACGGGTTTCATTAAGCTTTATTTACAGAATTAAAACTATACAACATAACATGTGTGAGTTCGTCATTTAATAAAACAACGATACATAGTGCGGAAGCTTATTTCTTGATCGTGTTCAGTTCTTCGTTGTGCTTGATCGTCCTCCGGTGCTAAAATTATACCTGAAACTCATAAAACATGAATTGGATTAGTCATACGTAGTTTAAAACGTGCGTAAACGAGTCCGGGAAGCGAAACTGATTAAAATAAATTTTTTTTCGCTAAAACAGTGCTCTTTCGCGCCACGCGAAGGAACCCAGTTGCTCCATCGCGCCACGCGAGGGAGACCGTTTTCCAGCAGCTGTGGAGCTGGGTCCTGCATTTTTCAGCAATACCAGTTTTTACGAAAACGACCATAACTTCTTCGTTATTGATCCGTTTTATGCGATTCTTTTTCCTAC
Source organism: Helianthus annuus (assembly GCF_002127325.2). NCBI lineage: Eukaryota > Viridiplantae > Streptophyta > Magnoliopsida > Asterales > Asteraceae > Helianthus > Helianthus annuus. The sequence goes on along the minus strand of NC_035438.2, from coordinate 138,359,192 downwards.
GCGTCCGTAATTTAATTCTCCATCATATGGAGTTAAAATACAACATCCAACATAATAAATTTTGAGACTTCTAAGCCTTCGACTCGTTACCTTTTTACCGAATTTTAACCCGTTTATGCATTTTATCAAACAAACGTATTTGTTTGATCCCTATATCACATACACTTCTTCAAATTAATGTTATCTACAATTTTAGGTTCTAATCACAGGTTTATTACACAATTTAAACCCGTTTTCGCTTGTATGCTTATTTTGACCCGTTAAGGGTATTTAAGCACTTTAAAGCTTGAAATCGCTTTCATTCATTTCTAGCATCTTATTCCTACATTTCTTATCAAGTAATCTTCCACCACAACTATATGTGCGTTGGATTTAATATGAATATCTATATGTTCCGAGTATTTATTTAATCATGAAACTTGTTTCCAAACAACCATTAATGGTTGTTTGTTCAATTTAGCCTACAAGGGCGTTTTGGTCAATTTTGGTCCTTCTTTAACGACGAAGGACTTTTAGATGCTTGTTTGACCCAAAAATCCGGTCTTTTAACTATAACCTTGTTTGGAAACCATTATGTTTCTATAACAATACAATTATAACTTGAATTATTCGATTTATCTTTAAGATAACCAAATATCTAATTTGACCTTGTTTAACTCTTAGAAAACCTCAAATTCTACATGATGAGTTGAGTCATTACACAAACCTGGCTCGGATCAATATATTGACCTGTTACGATACCTCGCCTTAGTGGCCGCTAGGTAATAGCGATGTAAACATCCATGTGCTATTTATCCTAAAATCACACACTCGATAAACCATTAGTCAATGTTATCAAAGGGTGATATATTTTCACCTTTTGACCTGTTTGGTCTAAATGACCATGAATCTTTATGAGATGATATTTATTACCATCTTATCTATATGACTCGCTCTGGTTTACACCGTATAGTCGTTTTACTTATAAATCATTTATTGGTTCTTTTGACCCATTATAGCTTACGCTATAAAGTGTCTCTCACAAACTAATGGTTATTGTCAACAAGTGACCAAAATATCGTTTTACCCTTATTATTTGCATTGGTTTACGAACATTGCCTTTTATTCCGAACCGCACATGTCATGTCGGAACATCATAATTCAAACAAGACTCTATATTCTTCATGACTTATTAAACCATTAGGTATTACGTAAAAAGGTGTAAGATTTACTTACCTCGCATCCACTCCATGCTTTTCTTTCCGTACTTGCTCCGTTTGACCCGCTCCTTCCTCCAAGCTTTCACCTAGCTTGTTACGCGTCAAACTATCATCATCGTTTTCAAGGTGGTTAGTTTAATCATAATTTAGTACGATTATTCCACCTTACGCATTTTATATCAAAAATTACCATTTATTGTATTATAGGTCAGTTTGACTTTTTGAAAGTCAAACATCCCTTAATATATAAAATGCACATTCATGTTCATTAGCTAGTTTAGGCATTTTCAATTTACCCGGTAGGCGTTCCTTTAAGCCATTGTTCTAACTAATCTTTTAACTCGAGTTCATGCTATTATTAACACAAAGTTAGCCTAGCGCTTGATTATCGAAGACACTATATTTCTTCATTTCACAAAATCTACGAGATTTTCCCTCTATAAGTGAAACCCGTTTTGTCATGTTGTTTGGCATTTATCCAAATACTTATCCAAACCAAGTTCTATCTACGAACTAGTAGGCACCCAATTTCACTTAGGCATTTTAACGAACACCTTGTAGGCAAGATTCGTATACTTCTTTTGTCAAGTTCTTGATTAACTTCCAACCAAGTTTCAAGCATCAATTTCAACCCTTATATCTAGTGTTCATGAACTACATCTAGAACTTATATCATAACATTAATATTCATGAATTTAACATCCTAATCCAAGTGTTCATCACAATGACACAAAAACCCACTTAGCACATAAATGGGTAATAATCTATTTCACAATTTTTCATCATCAATTCCTCAAATCCTTACAAGGGTTTGTTCCTAGACATGGATTTATCCTAATTTCACTCTTACATCAAACATGTAAGTAATAATTTCGTTTATCATAAATTCATCAAGAATTTCAACTTCACTAAACATAAAAATTTAACATACCTTGTGATCCCCTAAGCTTGGTGATCACGAATTTGTGTTAATCCATACGATTTGGCTCTAAATTGCCTTTTAATTTGTTGAATCTTGATGAACTAGGGTTACACCCCTTTTTTCTTGCTCCTGGGCGATTACACACACATACACACACACACACACTCAGTGTGTGTGTTGTGTGTTATTATATGTTTTAATGGATGTTAGTTTCCCACTTGACAACTTTAGTCCCTCATGTTTTTATTTTGATCATTTGAATCTATAATTCACTATTTATAACTTAGTCACATATTACTAACTAGGTCAATTATTCCCAGTTAAATTTAATGGGTTCGGGAAGTTACGACTAAGTTTATTTTAAGTCCCGTTATCTCGGGCTTCTATAAACTTTATTTCTTCGAAAACTTTCATTTAACTTTTATTTTAATAATAGCTTTGTTTATTTAAGAATCGTAATATTCACCAGGTTACTTTTACCACTAAAGGTAAATTACCCGTCTTTTAGTATAAACGTGGTTTGATTACCAAACCCGTTTTCGGGGTGTTACAACGGAGAAGCCATACAATGGCACCAGGCCTTTATGAAGACAAGAGGGGTAACGGTGATGAACTTTCCGTGGGTAGATTATGTTAGTGCAATATCCAATCGCTTTTCGAATGCAATGTTTGAATACCCTATGGAAGAGATAGCTTCGCTCAATCAAATTGAGGAATTACACGCTTTCAACTCTGCCTTCGATTCTCTTTTAAATAAGGTAACCTTAAGCGAAACACATGCGGTAAGTTTATCTCTTAAGGGTCTTAAACTAGAGATTAATGGGCCAGTAAAAATGTTTAAACCCAAAACATTACATGTGGCTTATGGTTTAGCCAAAACCCAAGACATCAATAATCGTAATTTAGATGCCAAACTAAAGACAATGATAGCTGGGGGGTATTTCAAGCCATACAATGAGGCTGCCAGGTTTACACCTCCAACTAATGCCACTAAGTTACCTCTTTTACCAACACCCCACAACCGCATGGCGAGTACGACCCCAACCAAAACCACCGTTAACAACCCCCGGCGTCTCTCAAGCAAGTAACTCGAACGCAAGAGGTCTAAAGGTGTAAGACCCTTAGTCCATTTATACGATTATCATATAATATCCGACTACAATAGTGTAGTTACGGTTAAACATACACGTAAATATGAGTTTGTTAAAAACATTTTACAAATACATTCGCCGTTTAAAAAAACGTGACGACGAACCATTCGCGGAAGCTTTAATCTTGATCGTGTTCGGTTCTTTGTTGAGCTTGATCGTTGTCCGGTATTCCAAATAAGTCACCTGTAACCAACATCATTAAAATGTTAGTTATTAGAGTATTAAAATGTGATTATATGAGTTCTTATGACCCAAACATTACACAACAACATTTTTCTCAGCATTTCAAGCCGTCACGTGCCGCGACGGCATTCTTGTTGTCTGTCGTGTGTTGCGACAACGAGTGGCCTCCTCCGTCGCGTGACGCAATGGTGGCATTTTGACAGCAGGTTTGTTATGCAGACCTGCATATTCATAGCCGAACCAATTTCCACGGAAACGAGCATACCTTGCTCAATTTTTTATCCGACTTACGTCACGTTTCTTTCTACGTGATCGTAATTCAATTCTCTATCACATGAAATTAAAATCCGATATCTGGATTAACAAAATTCGAGATTTTTAAGCCTTCAGCTAAATATATAGTTACGAACTTTTGACCCATTCATGATTTTACCAAACTAAAACTAGTTTGATACATATAAATTATCATGAACCTCATTTTATATCAGTTCCTATTATTCAAGGTCTAAACCACGGGTTTCTTACGTGTTCTAAACCCGTTTTCGCTCATATGCTTATTTTGACCCATTAAGGGATTTTAAGCATATTTTTGACACGAATCGCTTTCATTCGTTTCTAGCATGTTATTACCACATTTCTTATTAATTAATCTTCCTCCACAACTATATTTGTGGCGGATTTAATGTGGTGCTTTATGTATTCCGAGTTTTACCACTCGGATTATCATTTTACGGCAAAGACTCATATAGAGTCATTTGATCCAACAATTCACATCTTTCAGTATTTATACTTATTCTAAGTATCTATTTGCTTATAGAATTCATTTCCAAACAACCTTTAAGGGTCGTTTGCTCAATTTAGCTTACAAGGGCATTTTGGTCAATATTAGTCCTTCTTTTATAACGAAGGACTTCTAAATACTTGTTTGACCCAAAATCCCTCTTTTTATCTATGATTCGGTTTGAAAAGTCATTATATTTTCAAAACACAATGACCATCATGTAAATCATTCGGTTTACCTATTTAAGTAACCAAATGTCTACTTTTGACTTCATTTAACTCTCATTGAACCTTACGTTCTAAATGAGTAGTTAACCTATTATACATACCTGGCTTGGCATTAAATAAACTTTTAATTTTATCCACTTTGGACCCTCATGTTTGGTTAGTTTATTAAGTAGGCCACAACCCAATTAATTTCAATAACATTCCCTCTAATTAACTAGGTTAAACATTCCTAGTTAATTTAGTGGGTTTGGGGAATTATTGACTAAGTTTATTTTAAGTCCCGCTAACTCGGGCTTCTATAAACTTTATTTTTCTCAAAAGCATTCTTTTTCCTTTTTATTAAATATTAGGTTTAGTTATATAAATCCTAATATTTTCCGGGTTAATTTTACCACTAACGGTAATTTACCCGTCTTTTAGTATTAATGTGGTTTGATTACCAAACCCGTTTCCGGGGTGTTACAAGTCTACCCCCCTTAAAGAGGTTTCGTCCTCGAAACTTTTTCTTACATAATTCATTGAGTTTAAACTCAATGCATTTGATCTCGATAATCAATTGACCATTGCTCATATTTTAACCAATTGTTAGCATTACCATAAAAATGTGGTAATATATTTTTGGTTACTAAACATATATGTATTCATGAGAAATAATGCAACTCGAAATAACAAAATCTAGTTATTTCCACCAGTTTAGTTAACTTAGCGAAATCCATTGCTTTTATACTTTTGAATTCTTCATGAGTCCGTTAATTTAATCCGTTTAAAGGTTTTTAGTGAAATCTTTCACTTTTAACAAACAACCCCTTTGTTTGTGAACTTATAACCTTATGATCCCTCAAAATAGGTGATCAATATTTTCTGTTATTGAGGTCTCATGGACCTTTGTTGTTTACTTGATCGAGTCGCCAATTTGGCCACTTGATCATGTAATTCTATTGATTTTATTTATTCCACGCTATTCTTATAATAAATAGTGTATTATCCAAATTATTAATTTGAACTTCGACCTTAACCGGTCTCACTAACTTGACTTATTAGTCTAGTTACTTTATACCCATTGCTCAGGCTATAATGTGATTGTACTTCACATTACTTTTCTTGACCGTGATCATGTCACGTCATGTTTAGGTTTGTTTCAAACTTACATTATCGAAAAAATTATTTTCGGATGTATCGTCTTGCACCTATTAGTGTCAAGACCTGTATCCTTTATATTTACAGTTTCAATTCAATATTTGTAAAAACGTTATTTATTACTAAAACTAAAGTTTTAGTTTAGCATCCTCTTTTTTTTAAACTTTTGTCAATTGCCCATACCAGGATATTGATAGTTAAGAATTGATTCTTTTTCAGTCTTTGTTTTACGCGGGGATTCTCAACCGGCTCCCTTGCTTTGTCTAAGTAACCCGTAGGTTCTTTCACTTAGCCTCGTGGGCTATTTATGTCTGAAAATCATTTGGTTTCAAGTTTAAGATCCGTTAACCTTGACTGTAGTTCGTGACTATAATCGTTTTATTTTGGATCATTATCCCGACTCTATGACTTCTCACGTCATTTATGCGTCGGTTCGTCTTATGCTCACCATTATCCGGTTTACATATATTCGTATTTAATTATGTCCCATTACCGGGCTCATTATTCTTTTGCGTTTAACGCTACCGTTATCCGACTTGCGCTTACTTACGCCATCCGACATTATATCATATTCAATCCGTTTCACTTGTTAATGTGAAATCCATAACTTATAAACAATCAAACTTTATTCTTTATTTAACCCGTTTAACCTTAAATAGTTGAACATATTTATTCTAAAACGGACTAAAACGCCCTCGTAAGCTAAATTGGGCAAACAACCCTTAGAGGTTGTTTGAAAACGAGTTTTATGACCAAGTAACTACTTAGGATAAGTATAAAAAGGGAAAGATGTGAATCTTTGATCAAATGACTCGATATGAGTCTTTGCCGTAAATTAATGATCCGAGGGGTAAAACTCGGATTATATAGATCACCGCATTAAATCCACTACAGATATAGTTGTGGTGGAAGATCACACGATAAGAAATGCGGAAATGTTAAACTAGAAACGAATGAATGCAATTCGTGCTTAAAATATGCTTAAAGCCCCTTAACGAGTCAAAATAAGCATATACGCGAAATGGGTTTAAGAGTGTATATAAACCCGTGATTCGAACCTAATATGATAGGCAATATAGAAATTATGAGGTTCATGAGAAATAGGGATCAAACAAACATGTTTGTTCGATAAAATTATGAATGGGTCTAAACCTTGTAAAAGAGTATGAAGCCGAAGGCTTAAAAGTCTAGAATTTTGTTAATCCGGATGTCGGATGTTAACTCCATGTGATGGAGAATTAAATTACGATCACGTAGGAAAAAGAATCGTGTAAAATGGACAAATAACGAAAGAGTTATGCTCGTTTCCGTAAACTTAAGGTTGGCTGGGAATATGCAGCTCAAAAATAAGAACATCCTGTTGAAATGGAGGTGTGGCGTCGCGCGACGCCCAAAGGGGTTTACCGTCGCGTGCGGCGACGACGTAAAACTTGAAAATTTTGTTTATTTTGATTATTTGACCCATTTACCTTGTTGTACTTGTTATTTAACCATCAAAACTAACTTTTAAGTTGGTTTTGATCATAGGTGAATGTCGAGAGTCCCGGATAAAAAATCAAGCGACGAACAAGAACCGAACACACGTTAAATGAAGCTTCCGCGTTAAACCTTGTTTTGTTTTGTTATAAGTGAATTATGTAAACACTTACAACTATGTCTTGAAATGTTTTTTTTAAAAACATATGGGAATGTTGGCATGACAAGTTTTTGTAAAGTCGCATTTTTAGTATTAAAATGCGTATTTTAAAGTTGTAATCGTGTAAATTTCCAATATGGGTCTTAGATTATAGTGGAGGGTGAGGTCTTGCTCGTGTGCGGATGAGGTATATCCGGATGGACTCCATTCGGACGGACGAGCTCCATCCGGGCGGATGGCCCATTCGGATGACTGAGCTTTAGTGTTTTGAAACTTTCCCCCTTTAAGTGTTGCGTTGCGTTTTATTGTCTCGATTCACGTAGATAATATATATATATATATATATATATATATATATATATATATATATATACACATAACAAATACTACAATATAACAAATGTAAGTAACTGCGTCTTGAGTTTGCGTTGCGTCTATGCGAGAGCAAGCGAGTAGTTTAGATACTCACATGATGTAGTAGTGTAAGGGTATATGTTGTGAAGTGCGATATAGCGTGTGTAATAAGCGATGTAGTGCGAATGTGACAACTCGAAATCTAGAACCTTTCGTTGTAACTTGCTTGTACATTATGTGATTAGTTGAATGATTAAACTTAATGATAACGTGAACCTTTTTATGTGATAGGTGCTTGGTTATGTGTGCATTTGTATATATTTGTGTACGTGTTATATGTGACCCGAGAACCCGACACGAAACAACAAAGAACCCGACTCGAGACCATGAGGTCTCGAGTGAACTTGGGCCGAGAACCTTTGGCCGGTTGGGCCTTTGGGCCGTGAACCCCACTCGAAACCCACTAAGGGTGCACATTTGGAACTTGACTATAAATACACCACCCTTAGTTAACTTTGCCATTTGTTGAAACATTACACCCACACACTCTCCTACTTTTCTCTCTAAGCCTTAAGAACACAAACACATTTCCAAGACTCTCGGATCCACTCGGTTGACACAAGAAACTCTCGGATTTGGACTTCGGATCGGCACACACACACACATCACCAACCGGTTAGTGTTCTTGATGTTTTGTTGAATGTTAGTGTGTTCATGTTATGTTTGTATGAGATTATGTGACAATATGTTAAGTTGTTGAGTTATACATAGAAATCGGTTCATGAATGTTCTTGTTATGTGTTGAAAATTTGCATAAATGCTTGATGTTAAAAATGGGTTCATTGTATGTTAAAAAAAAAAAGGTGAATAATGATATTGGTTACACTTGGGTTTGGATCCGAAAAATGGGTGTTTAAACTAAACAAATCGGCTAAGGAGTATGTTTGTCATGTTAGAATGCATGCTAGTAAATCATGTCTTGATGATTGTTCATAGTTGTGGTTGAAATAAGTGTTAAATATGCTATGAACTTGATGAATATGAGTTTGAACATTTGAAGAACACTTTGAATGATAGTTAAGAATGTGAAAACCCTTGTGATTTTGATCCATCTTTGACTAGTAACCTGATTAGGAAAACTGTTAGTGGAATGCTATTGGTAGTTTCCTGATTTGGGCCTGATTATATTGTACTAATGGGACTGATACACCTGCATCAACACGTGAACTTGAAAACGACTGCTACCGACTCGCAATCACGCAGTTGCGACTCGCAACCACAGCGTGATGACTCGAGACCACGCGGTTGCGACTCGCAACCATAGCAGGACAAGCCGAAACCACAGGTTACGAGTCCCGTTGCGACTCGAGACCTTAGCATGATGAACCGAGACTACGGTTGCGACACCGGTTGCGACTCGCAACCATCCATGATCAACATACAGCATGACTCGAGACCATGCTTGCGAGTCCGGTTGCGACTCGAGACCACACTTTGGGCCTTAGTTAATGGGCCAGACTGATGGGCTTCTGTGTTAACTGCTTTTACGTGTTTGGGCCTAAGTAGTTGGGCTGAACCTGTGAACCGTATGTGCTACTGTTGACTGTTAACTGTTACTGCTAAACGTGCTTGCCAAACGTGTTGAACATTTGTGCACTACTTGGTTCGAATCTGATTATACGTGATATCCGTGTTAGGACGTTATTGACTACTTGCGACTTGATTGACTTTCTGTGATTAACTGCCGAGCAAACCGAGGTGAGTTCACACCCTTTACAAAGCATGGGATTCCCTGGGTTGGGAACGGGATTCAGGAACGTGGGTTCCTCGTCTACCTTTGGGTAGGACGTCAGTGGTTCAGGAATGTGATTCCTCGTCCGGATGGACGGATAAACGTACTAGACTAAAACTCTATCACGAAGTCCCTCCTTTTTGTATCGACTAATCGCCGGGCCAATGGCGAGCGGGTCATTAGTTAGATAGCGCTATTTAGGTCTGACAAGCCTCACACCGTGCCGCAGAGGACGGGCGTGAACTAATGGATCTGGGGCACGTCAATGATGATAGACATTGATGTTTTCAGGGCACATAAACATGACTACAGTCAGCAATCGATACGGTAACGAGTCTAGTATACACATGGGGTAGCCCCCACGGCTGGAGAGCCAGATGATGTACATGGGGTAGCCCCCACGGCCGAAATGCCTGATAACTACATGGGGTAGCCCCCACGGCCGGAGTGCCGGAGTAACTGGGAATGAACTGGTCACGTTTTTTTTAAACTATGGGGTAACCCCCACGGCAGGATGCCAGATAATGTAAACTGTTTTCGAAACAACTAAAACGAACGCCCACCCGTGAACTCACTCAACTAGTTGTTGACTCGTTACTACATGCTTTGCAGGACCATAGGTACTCAGTGGGAGCTTGCATGGAGGAGGATCGTTGTGGGACAGGGATTGCTACAAGACTATGTTAAACTTGAAACTTTTGGAACTTATGTTACAACTTTAAACTTATGCTTCCGCTTACAACTTAAACTTATTTGTTTTGGAACACCAATCGTGTTGGTTAAACTTTTATAATTACTTATATGCTTGTTCAGTATGATTGGTGGCTGGATCCTGGTCAGTCACGCCTCCAAGCGGTAGTACTCCGCAGGTGGGATTTTGGGGGTGTGACAGATTGGTATCAGAGCCATTGGTTATAGTGAACTTGGTTTTAATAAAAGAAGAAACGTTTTTGTTAAAACCAGACTATAACCGGAACAGTGCTCAACGGTCCACAACGACACTTCGCTCCTCATGCAAGGCTCGACGTTCTAGGTAATATAATGTATGTATATTGCCTACTTGTTAGTTGCGTAGTACATTGCTCATGGTATGCTTGACTAGTATAACTACTGTTGTTTGAACACATGCGTACTTACTCTGTCCTACTATCGTGCTTTCGCGAACCTCTCTCACACGTATTGCTTTTATTATGAAGAACCATGTCTGGACGCGTTAACATGACACAAGCCCAGTTGACGGCTTTGATCAACGAACGAGTTGCCGCAGCGCTCGCAGCTGCACACGCAGGAGGTATATCCTGCAGTCCGAAATTGTTCTAGGATCGTTTGGATCCTACTCTCGTGAACCAACCTTTGTGTTAAACTCTGTCTTTTCTTTCACCTACCTTAGGTCAGGCACCGGTGTGCACTTTTAAGACCTTTATGGACTGTCGACCCACAACTTTTAGCGGCACTGAAGGAGCAGTAGGTCTCCTACACTGGTTTGAGAAACTGGAGTCTGTGTTCGAAATGTGTGAATGCCCTGAAGCGCGCAGGGTGAAGTATGCTACTGGTACTCTCGAGGGTTTGGCCCTCACGTGGTGGAATGCTCAAGTGCAGATGTTAGGGTTGGTTGCTGCCAACGCCACCCCATGGGAAAACTTCAAGGAAATGATCAGGGAGGAATACTGCAGTCGTGACGACATTCACAAACTGGAAGATGAGTTCTACAATCTTAAGATGTCGGGGTCGGAGATTGAGGCATACACTAAGAGATCGCATGAGCTTGCTTTGTTGTGTCCTACTATGGTGGATCCTCCCTACAAGCAAATTGAACTCTATCTCAAGGGCTTGGTGCCAGAGATCCAAAGTCATGTGACTTCAGCGAGGTTGACTACTATCCAGCAGGTTGTACAGTTGGCTCACCGTCTCACTGACCAAGCGGTGGAGCAGAACAAGTTACCGAAGCGTATAGGTGCTGCAACTACTTCTGGTACTTCTAGTGGAGATAAACGGAAATGGGATGGAACTTCAAGCAGGGGTTCTACTTCAGTGCAAACTCAGTCTCAGCAGAGAAAGACGGACGATCACAAGAGCCCCAGTCAGCAGTCGTCTGGTGGTCAAAGTCATGGTGGATACAAGGGGAATCACCCCAAATGCAATCGCTGCAGCCTACACCACAGTGGGCCATGCACCAGGGGCAACTGTCATCGGTGCAACAAGCCTGGTCATGTTGCAAAGGATTGCAGAAGCGCATATCCCGTCAACCAGAATCGTCAGCAACCTCAGCAGAACCAGCGACAGCAGCAGGGTAACAACAAAGGGTGCTTTCAGTGCGGAGCTGAAGGCCACTTCAAGAAGGATTGTCCCCAACTGAACCAGAACAACAACAACAATCAGGGGAATGGTAACAATGGGAACAACAACAACAACAATGGTGCTAGGGGACGAGTGTTCGTGATTGGTCAAGGAGAAGCAAGGAATGATCCCAACGTGGTGACGGGTAAGTTCCTTCTCGACGATTTTTATGTTACAGTCTTATTTGATTCGGGTGCCGATACTAGCTATGTGTCACTAGAAGTTAGTAAGATGCTTAAGCGTATTCCTACACCCCTGAGCGACAAGCACACCATAGAGCTAGCTAATGGTAAGAGTTTGGAAGCCTCGCACGTAGTCAAGGGCTGCCAGCTTATTCTCGCTAACCAGACCTTCTCTATTGATCTTATTCCTATTGTCTTGGGTAGTTTCGACGTTGTCATTGGGATGGATTGGTTATCCCAACACCGAGCAGAGATTCTTTGCAACGAGAAGATCGTTCGTATTCCTGGTTTAGGTGGTGAACCTCTCATGATTCGTGGCGACAAGAGAAGTGCTGTTGAGAACATCATCTCTCTTCTTAAGGCTCAGAAATGCTTACGAAAGGGCCACACTGCGATTTTGGCTCTAGTTACTGATACCACAGAGAAGGAGAAGAAGCTAGAGGATTTTCCGGTTGTACGCGACTATCCTGAGGTATTCCCTGAGGAATTACCTGGTCTTCCGCCCCATCGCCAAGTCGAGTTTCGGATTGATTTAGCTCCTGGAGCTGCGCCTGTAGCCCGTGCACCTTATCGTTTAGCTCCATCAGAGTTGGAAGAACTCTCCACGCAACTACAAGAACTCTTGGATAAGGGTTTCATTCGTCCTAGCTCATCGCCTTGGGGAGCTCCAGTGTTATTTGTGAAGAAGAAGGATGGTACCTTCAGAATGTGTATCGACTATCGCGAACTCAACAAGGTGACTGTGAAGAATCGTTATCCTCTACCGCGTATTGACGACTTGTTCGACCAGTTGCAGGGGTCGAGCTACTATTCGAAGATTGATCTGAGATCGGGATATCACCAGTTGAGAGTTCGAGAAGAGGATGTTTCCAAGACGGCCTTTAGAACTCGATATGGGCACTATGAGTTTCTGGTCATGCCGTTTGGGCTGACGAACGCACCGGCAGTTTTTATGGATTTGATGAATCGAGTGTGCAAACCGTACCTGGACAAGTTTGTTATAGTCTTTATCGACGACATCCTGATCTATTCTAAGAGCAAAGAAGAGCACGAACAACATCTACGACTTATTTTGGAACTCCTTCGGAAGGAACAGCTTTACGCGAAATTCTCGAAGTGCGACTTCTGGCTTCGTGAAGTCCATTTCCTAGGGCATGTGGTGAACAAGGATGGGATTCACGTTGATCCATCCAAAGTGGAATCTATTAAGAACTGGCCTGCGCCTCGTACACCAAAGGAGATTCGCCAATTTTTGGGATTGGCAGGTTATTACAGGAGATTCATTAAGGATTTTTCTAAGATCGCGCAGCCCCTCACGTTGTTAACACAGAAAGGCGTTGTTTATCATTGGGGAAATGCACAAGAGTTAGCTTTTCAGCATCTAAAGGATAGACTTTGTAGTGCACCTATCCTTTCACTGCCAGAGGGCACAGAAGATTTTGTGGTTTACTGTGATGCATCAATTCAAGGTCTTGGTTGTGTATTGATGCAACGAGATAAAGTCATAGCTTACGCCTCACGACAACTTAAAGTTCACGAGAAGAACTACACGACACATGATTTAGAGCTGGGAGCGGTTGTTTTCGCACTTAAGTTATGGCGGCATTACCTGTACGGAACCAAGTGCGCCATCTACACCGACCACAGAAGTTTAGAACACATATTCAAACAGAAGGAACTGAATATGCGGCAGCGACGATGGGTCGAGCTGCTGAATGACTACGAGTGCTCTATCAGGTATCACCCGGGCAAGGCCAACGTAGTGGCGGACGCCCTCAGTCGAAAGGACACTACGCCTAAGCGTGTAAGAGCTTTACAACTCACGATCCATTCTAGTCTACCTTCGCAAATACGAGCTGCTCAGATAGAAGCACTGAAACCAGAAAACGTTAGAGCTGAAGCTCTACGCGGGTCAAGGCAACGCTTAGAACGGAAGGAAGACGGTGCTTATTATGTAACAGGACGCATTTGGGTCCCACTCTATGGCGATTTACGAGAACTTGTGATGGATGAAGCGCACAAATCTCGCTACTCGGTACACCCTGGTTCGGACAAGATGTACCACGATATCAAAACTACGTATTGGTGGCCTAGCATGAAGGCCCACATAGCAACTTACGTCAGCAAGTGTTTGACTTGTGCGCGAGTCAAGACGGAATATCAGAAACCTTCAGGCCTACTTCAGCAACCAGAGATACCACAATGGAAATGGGAGCAAATTTCCATGGATTTCGTTACTGGCCTACCTAGATCACAGCGCGGAAACGATACTATCTGGGTGATCGTGGATCGACTCACAAAATCCGCACACTTTTTGGCAATCAAGGAAACGGATAAGTTCTCCACTCTAGCGGAAATATACCTCAAGGAAGTTGTTTCGAGGCACGGGGTGCCCACTTCTATTATCTCTGATCGAGATGCACGTTTTACTTCGGAACTGTGGCAGGCAATGCACAAGTCTTTTGGCTCACGTCTAGATATGAGCACAGCGTACCACCCGCAGACGGACGGGCAGTCCGAGCGTACTATCCAAACACTAGAAGACATGCTTCGCGCTTGTGTAATCGACTTTGGCAACAGCTGGGAAAAGCATCTGCCACTCGTAGAATTCTCGTACAATAACAGCTACCACACCAGCATTAAAGCTGCTCCGTTTGAGGCATTGTACGGACGTAAATGCCGGTCACCCCTCTGTTGGGCAGAGGTGGGGGATAGTCAAATCACTGGTCCAGAACATGTGGTAGACACTACTGAGCGGATTGCTCAAATACGACAACGCATGGCGGCCGCTCGTGACCGTCAGAAGGCCTACGCCGATAAGGGCAGGAAACCACTTGAGCTCCAGGTTGGGGAGCGGGTATTACTCAAAGTTTCACCCTGGAAGGGTGTGGTTCGTTTTGGTAAACGCGGCAAACTCAACCCACGGTACGTTGGACCTTTTGAAATCCTTGAGAAAATAGGCAAGGTGGCCTACAGACTGAAATTACCAGCAGAACTCGGGGCAGTTCACAACGTTTTCCATGTGTCAAATCTGAAGAAGTGTCTGTCAGATGAGACGCACGTAGTTCCTCTGAAGGAACTTACGATCGACGAACAGTTGAAATTCGTCGAAGAACCTGTCGAAATCACGGACCGGGATGTTAAGGTCCTCAAGAGCACTAGAATACCTCTTGTTCGAGTTCGTTGGAACTCACGTCGCGGCCCAGAGTTTACCTGGGAGCGCGAAGATCGGATGAAACAAAAGTATCCCCAACTGTTTGAGAACAGTACAAACGCTACTGAGGCTGAAGCTACGGAATTTCGGGACGAAATTCCAGATCAACGGGGGGTGGATGTGACACCCCAGGATAACCGGGAAAACCTTACAACTTGACTAGCTTCCTCAGTGAGTGCCATCAAATTTCGGGACGAAATTTCTTTCAACTTGGGGATGATGTGACAACTCGAAATCTAGAACCTTTCGTTGTAACTTGCTTGTACATTATGTGATTAGTTGAATGATTAAACTTAATGATAACGTGAACCTTTTTATGTGATAGGTGCTTGGTTATGTGTGCATTTGTATATATTTGTGTACGTGTTATATGTGACCCGAGAACCCGACACGAAACAACAAAGAACCCGACTCGAGACCATGAGGTCTCGAGTGAACTTGGGCCGAGAACCTTTGGCCGGTTGGGCCTTTGGGCCGTGAACCCCACTCGAAACCCACTAAGGGTGCACATTTGGAACTTGACTATAAATACACCACCCTTAGTTAACTTTGCCATTTGTTGAAACATTACACCCACACACTCTCCTACTTTTCTCTCTAAGCCTTAAGAACACAAACACATTTCCAAGACTCTCGGATCCACTCGGTTGACACAAGAAACTCTCGGATTTGGACTTCGGATCGGCACACACACACACATCACCAACCGGTTAGTGTTCTTGATGTTTTGTTGAATGTTAGTGTGTTCATGTTATGTTTGTATGAGATTATGTGACAATATGTTAAGTTGTTGAGTTATACATAGAAATCGGTTCATGAATGTTCTTGTTATGTGTTGAAAATTTGCATAAATGCTTGATGTTAAAAATGGGTTCATTGTATGTTAAAAAAAAAAAGGTGAATAATGATATTGGTTACACTTGGGTTTGGATCCGAAAAATGGGTGTTTAAACTAAACAAATCGGCTAAGGAGTATGTTTGTCATGTTAGAATGCATGCTAGTAAATCATGTCTTGATGATTGTTCATAGTTGTGGTTGAAATAAGTGTTAAATATGCTATGAACTTGATGAATATGAGTTTGAACATTTGAAGAACACTTTGAATGATAGTTAAGAATGTGAAAACCCTTGTGATTTTGATCCATCTTTGACTAGTAACCTGATTAGGAAAACTGTTAGTGGAATGCTATTGGTAGTTTCCTGATTTGGGCCTGATTATATTGTACTAATGGGACTGATACACCTGCATCAACACGTGAACTTGAAAACGACTGCTACCGACTCGCAATCACGCAGTTGCGACTCGCAACCACAGCGTGATGACTCGAGACCACGCGGTTGCGACTCGCAACCATAGCAGGACAAGCCGAAACCACAGGTTACGAGTCCCGTTGCGACTCGAGACCTTAGCATGATGAACCGAGACTACGGTTGCGACACCGGTTGCGACTCGCAACCATCCATGATCAACATACAGCATGACTCGAGACCATGCTTGCGAGTCCGGTTGCGACTCGAGACCACACTTTGGGCCTTAGTTAATGGGCCAGACTGATGGGCTTCTGTGTTAACTGCTTTTACGTGTTTGGGCCTAAGTAGTTGGGCTGAACCTGTGAACCGTATGTGCTACTGTTGACTGTTAACTGTTACTGCTAAACGTGCTTGCCAAACGTGTTGAACATTTGTGCACTACTTGGTTCGAATCTGATTATACGTGATATCCGTGTTAGGACGTTATTGACTACTTGCGACTTGATTGACTTTCTGTGATTAACTGCCGAGCAAACCGAGGTGAGTTCACACCCTTTACAAAGCATGGGATTCCCTGGGTTGGGAACGGGATTCAGGAACGTGGGTTCCTCGTCTACCTTTGGGTAGGACGTCAGTGGTTCAGGAATGTGATTCCTCGTCCGGATGGACGGATAAACGTACTAGACTAAAACTCTATCACGAAGTCCCTCCTTTTTGTATCGACTAATCGCCGGGCCAATGGCGAGCGGGTCATTAGTTAGATAGCGCTATTTAGGTCTGACAAGCCTCACACCGTGCCGCAGAGGACGGGCGTGAACTAATGGATCTGGGGCACGTCAATGATGATAGACATTGATGTTTTCAGGGCACATAAACATGACTACAGTCAGCAATCGATACGGTAACGAGTCTAGTATACACATGGGGTAGCCCCCACGGCTGGAGAGCCAGATGATGTACATGGGGTAGCCCCCACGGCCGAAATGCCTGATAACTACATGGGGTAGCCCCCACGGCCGGAGTGCCGGAGTAACTGGGAATGAACTGGTCACGTTTTTTTTAAACTATGGGGTAACCCCCACGGCAGGATGCCAGATAATGTAAACTGTTTTCGAAACAACTAAAACGAACGCCCACCCGTGAACTCACTCAACTAGTTGTTGACTCGTTACTACATGCTTTGCAGGACCATAGGTACTCAGTGGGAGCTTGCATGGAGGAGGATCGTTGTGGGACAGGGATTGCTACAAGACTATGTTAAACTTGAAACTTTTGGAACTTATGTTACAACTTTAAACTTATGCTTCCGCTTACAACTTAAACTTATTTGTTTTGGAACACCAATCGTGTTGGTTAAACTTTTATAATTACTTATATGCTTGTTCAGTATGATTGGTGGCTGGATCCTGGTCAGTCACGCCTCCAAGCGGTAGTACTCCGCAGGTGGGATTTTGGGGGTGTGACAGCGAAAATATGTGATGTAGCGTAGTAAGCGATATAGTTTACATTATGATCCGAATCTCTGGGGCTATGCGTAACGAGAGTAACGAGCGCGAAAGTGCGGGTTGTTACAACTGTCATCACTAGCAGTAAATGCATCGTTCGAGGAATGTTGACCAGAGTTGATTCCTATTGATATATCAATATAGTGATAATAACTCTAGTCAGTTATCAATTCTGTTGATGATCCTTCTTGACCCAAAAGTGTCGTGTTCCCGAATACGTATTCGTCAGACACTTTTCCAGTTTCCTAGAGCTTCTTTTTCTGGACAAGCTCTCTTTGAAATCTGGATTTGTTGTCATCACTATGGCAATTGTATCTCATTTATCAGGTAAAGACCTCAGAAATCAGTTACATAAAGTTGTTTTTGTGAACTCTTTGTTCACCAACTTCAGTTCACTAATTAAGCATGTAAACCTTTAAAATTACTATGTAAGGGTTTCTCCCTTGACATGTGTGAAAGTCTTGTATTGTTGGTTAATGATCTCTCGAGTGTTTTTGAGAACCTCCTCCGTACCACCAAACTGCTCTTTTAATGCATCCCACAGCTCTTTAGCACTATCACAAGGTAACAGGACGACATAGATATCATTCGGCAGTGCCATAGCCACAATGCTAAAGGCTTTCGCATCTAGCTCGAGTTTTTGATAATCTTGCCCTGAGTAGAGTAGTTTTCAGGCTTCTTTGGCTCTGATACATTTGGGTTTTCAGTACTTGGTACCATTGGGACATGTGGTCCAAAAACCACAGATCTCCAACACCCTGTATTTTGTTAATATAACATATGTTCCATCCTACGTCGCCAGATATTATACCTAGAACTGACAAGCACAAGTGGTTTATTGTTGAAGCCTGTGTTGTGGGGATCATTCCGTGCCATTTCCCAAATTCTTTTAAAGAAAAACAAAGTCTGTGAGAGACACTTTACGAGTTCTTCACTAAACAACTCTGAGCTACGAACAGAATTTGGATCTTTGAGGAGCCGATCTTTTTGTGTTAAACTGAATGTGAAATCAAGTTTAAACGTGACCAAGCTCTGATACCAATTGTTAAAAACTGAGTTTCTTTGTTTGCAAATAAGTATTGATTATCACAATAATATTCATAAACTGGAAGTCATCATCAACAATTGTTTTTCATTAATCATCAAAGATTCAAATGTTTTACAACTCGATTGACTCTACAAACTCCCTCTCAGCAGATCACACAAACAAATCAGTTCAAACAAGAGAAAATGTGATGTGTGTGATAAATAGATCACTAACAGGTGTGATCTATTTTTTCAAGTACGAAAGCTCTGTTAAGTGATTGGTTGACGTCACCCTGATAGTGACATTTAATATTTCTAACAGAAAAGATTCTCAGATGTTAAACATCTGAGCAAATCATATCATCTGATCTAGGCTATACTAAACACTAGTGAGATAAATACTGTTACATTGAGAAACCACTGTCTAAGCTATCCTCTGTTGTAGTTGTCCAAACATCTGTTTGGCTTAACATATGTTTAAATTAATAGCTAAAATGAAACGTAGGAAAAAAGAGTGGTTTTAAGGGTTTTTTTGAAATAACCATTTATGTTTACTTTTTTTTTAATTTCCCTCATTTTTTAAAAGTTCATAACTTTTGTATACAATTTTTTTATTTTAAATTCCACAATAAATTGAGCATTTTTTTATCTTTAATTTTAGTATCATATTGCTATATAAAAATAATATATAAAAAATCTTAAAATTTGTGTTGTATTTCTATGTTTTATAATATTTTTATGCTAGATTTTTTTTATTAGATTTTTGTGCCACATTTTTTTGTGCTGAAATTTTTATTCTGTATTTTTTGTGATAATTTTTTTTGTACTAATTTTTTCGTGATAAATTTTTTAACTAGATTTTTTTGCATTGTATTTTGAGAAACAAAAGAATGAAAATTTGTGTTTTAGGATCAAAATGCTCTTTAATCCGAGTGATAAGAAGGGTCAGATGTCATCTCTACAGTACCTTTTATGCTAGTTAAGCAATTAAGCAAAATTTGCTTTTTAATGAATTTTCCCTAATTTTTAATATTCAAAAGAAAAACATTGAAAAAAACATCAATTCCAGATCAACCCCTTTTAAAAGCGAAAATGGAATTACTTTTGCCTTTTGAGTCGAGTCATGGATGACGGCATGCATATACTATTTTTAAATTTTAGAAAGTGATATATCATTCAAAACATTAGTCTAAATCTTCTTTTAACGCCATAAATTAATTATGTTTTTGACAAAGTCACTTCTTTTAGAGTAATGATGTATTGTTATCTTTGAAAAAGAAACATGTGAATTTGAAGTTTGATTAAAACTAAAATAGGTAAACTATTAACCTTTAACAAAGTAAAATTTTGAACTTGTGGATGGCCACGAATCATCAAATTAATAGTTATGATCAACCCAGGGCGGACATACCATTTAACAAGGGGTAGCCTCCGCTACCCTTTAAACGCTCGTCAGTAGTGTAAATATTTTTTAGACGTTTTTTGATTTCGTTACCTTTAAAAAAATTATGTTATCCCTTTTCAATATTATTACAAGCCCATATTAAATACCAAATAATACTCAACATCTAAAACTCATCTAACAATTAAGCCCAAAGTCCAATTATGTGTTCATTGTGAGTCTTTTATGTGAATTGTGAGAAAAAGAATAATAGGAAGACAAACATCAGAGCAGCGACCAACAAGGCAACAAGCACAGACGACCATCAGAGCAACAACCAACAAGCACCGTCCGCCACCCAAGCTCCCGTGCCCCCCCCCCCCCGGCCGGCTGCCCCCTGCTCTACCAGTCCACCTTCATCGGTTCAGCTCTATTTTAATCTCTATTCTAGGGCTTATTTAGGTATTTTTTAGTCTAATTTGGGTATTCTCCTATAGTCCTATCCTAATTGTTTAAGCAAATTGATTTGATTATTTAGAATTGTTTATTTACAATTTATTATCTTTTAGAAATTTACATTCATTATGCTTAATATATTGGTATTATGTGGAAATTGGAATTGATTAGGATTTAGGGCTTATGTAGTAATGTGCAATTGATTTTATTAGGATTTAGAGCTTATTTAGTTATATACAATTGGAATCGTTTGCAATTCATTACCCCTTATGTTAAAACTTTATGTTTCTTCTAAAATTAGGGAACATAGAAGATGAAAAAAAATAATGTCATATTAGCAATCTTTTTAAACGAAAATTCCAAGAAAATGATGATTTGGGTCCAACTCCAAGTTCAAATATTGTTGATGATATGAAAGAAAATGAAGATATCGGTCCAAGTTCAAGTATTGATATTGATATGCAAGAAACTGAAGATATCGGTCTCAGTCCAAATGTTACTTCAGCTTCAAGTCCTTCAACACGAAATATCGTCGATTTGAATGATATTCTTTGGATCCCTCCAATAGACCACCTATTGCTAGTGTATTGGTGGAAACCAGAAAAAATGAAACTTTTCATTTGGTATATCGAACATTGAAGCTAGCGTTGGTTTTACCGGTTGCAACCGCAACCGTTGAAATATGTTTTTAAAAAATGAAGCTTATCAAGATGGATTTACGCAATTGAATAGATGAGGAATATTTGAACAATGCTCTAATTTGTGCGGTCGAAAAAGAAACTTTTTATAAAGTAAAAGAAGAGGATGTCATTAATCGATTTCAAACTTTCAAAAACCGTAGAGGAGAAATCATCTAGGTATATGTTTAAATTTATTTATTATTGTGCTGCTATTTTTGTTTCGTTTACATTGTATGAACTACGTCACATTGTATGAAGTACGTTATTTTTTTTTTTGAAACGTTACCCCTATAATTATTTTCTAGATCCACCACTAGATAACCATTTTAAATCTTGTATTTTCTTCAATACCTAAAATGCAAAACTTGTGTTTCTTAATTAAAAACCTAAAAGTTATCGGAATACTGTTAGTGTTGAAAGATGGTGTTTATATTATAAAACTAGTGGGAATGCCCGCGCGTTGCGGCGGGTGTCCCGACTGATATCAATTTCAATTATAATGTCTATTACGAACCACAATCCATTCCGGGTTTCTAACATTTATTTCCATTCAACAATAGCCGCATAATACTTTCATTGCACAAAACCTTCCGATTCATTTTCTTTAAAAAAAATAATAATTAATTTCAACTTAAAAAGAGAAACATGTCAAATGAAAATTACAATTGATGATGTTAAATGAAAATTAAGCAGATTCAACATAACCTAAAACATTGAAATGATGTTGCCATGGAAAATCAACCATTTAAAACATTGAATTCCAAACCTGCCCTAACTATTATTTGGTACAGCAAAATGAAAATTAAGCAGATTTAATATCTAAACCTTCCAAACCTTGTTGATAGAGTTCAAAGTCTTCAGGACTCCATCTGCATATCAAGTTTAGCTTTAAAGTAGCCATCTTCATGTACACTAACCGCTGCATTTATAAATAACTAACATGTGAAATATAATTACACAAAGAATTTGTTCTTTCAAATAAAAGGATCATGCTATAATAGTACATTTACGGAACCAGACTATGTAAATCAGAACTTTGTGGCCCGTGGTGGACCCTACTTGGTCGGTAATCCGGTTCTTGAACCAGTGGATACAGTAACATGTCATTATGCGTTCGGGAATTGGTAAATTGTTTGTCCAATATGTGTTCGTGAATCCGAACATCAGTTCCGGTTTCAACCAATGTATGGCCATCCAATATGCATTCGTGAATCAGTAAATCGATTAACGATGTACTGACTTGGTTTACATCAGTTCCGGTTTCAACCAATGTATGGCCATCAAAATTTATGAGAGTAACTTATTATAGCCACTATTAGATGGTTGGTGATTATTAATTAATCATCCGATGGTATCCAGTAGTTTTTTCATATAGAAACCACCTGAAATCCTTTGAAGTATCCTCTTAGAAGGATCCATTTTGTATCTGATGGACCCAATACGAAATATCCGAACTCCTGCACATAAATACAAATTTAGAATGTGATAGTCAAACATAAATATAGTATTAATCAACTTACTTGACATGTTATTCCTGCTTTTTATTTCAGCCGTAGCAGAAACAACACCATGTTTTCTTTTTTCTTCTTAGCTGCTGCAACTGCAAGTGTAGGTTCCTAAAATAAAGGGAGTATATTCACAGATTCACAGTTAATTAACCACCATAACTAATTTATCATAACCGGTAATACACATCTAGAATTTCATCCACACAAACCTCATTAGTTCTTTTTGAGTTCCTCTCTATGGATTTTGACCATTTTAAACTGGGACCACCAACATTTAATAACTTTGACATACGAAGAGAAAACCCATGATTTGACCTTGTGTAGAGCGTCTCTCTCTTTCTTGAAAGCAGCAACTTGCGACTGAAAGAGATAAAGTCATACACTAATTATTTTATTTATCAAACAGAACCAGAAATGCCAATTTAGATAACGCGCGTTGCAGCGGGTGTCCCAAGTAATATCAAATTCAATTATTATATCTATTATGAACCACTACCCATTATGGGTTTCTGAAAAAACAAAATGAGACAACATTCAAAGAGATGATTGTCAAATAAATACATGGTCTGAGCACAGAGTATATAACCCAACCGCTGCGTTTCTAGCTCATGAAACGCATACACAAACCGTTTCGTCTCGTCTCGTCTGGTCTCTCCAATCCACTATTGACTAAAAATGCATCAGTATTTATTATGATGCAGTTTATGTAACCATATTAACACATTAGTTACTCAAAATAAACAGAAATGGTTTTCAAGTCACCCAATCCAACCCGGCCTGTTTAAACATATACCAAAGAGACCATTTTTTTACTCCAAGCACTCCTGATAAATTTAGTTCTATAAGAAAACTCGTATACCTGCCAATCCCAACCATCCATGACATCCAGGACTGAAAAACAATAACGAAGCCGCCAGTTTAGTATCAAATGTTATAGAAAAGTAAGAACATTCAATAGTGAAGATTTCAAGTACCTTTTTATTTTTTTTACGAATGTAGTCATCGAATATCACATCTTTGACAAACTCATAAGCACCATCCCCCTAGCAAAATGAATATATGTATTTCAAATGGAGTTCAAAAATACATATTAAATGAAGAATTAAAAGAAAACTGAGGTTTTTACTCATATTAGATCTGCAAGGCATGCTGAAAACAATACCCTATGCTATTCCATAAGGGTTTCCATTTGTATAAACCTGTATTTTTTTTTTCATTACAAACATTTAGCTTTGAAACTAAGGATGCGCAACTTATGTTGAGCGTGTGTAAGGTAAAATTATCAACAAGAAACTTACTCCGGTTGAAAACCAATCACCCTCAGGTGTTGGTGTTACAAGTGATCTTATTGCATCCACAACAGAAATGGCAGTTGATGCCGCCGAAGATCTACCCCATTTCTTAATTAGAGCTCCACTTCTCTACATAACATTTCCCCGCAAATTAGCACCAAAAACCAGCATACCCACATGAGGATATAGTTAATACGGACTTACCGTCTCAACCATTTGAGTAAAATACTCTTCTAACCATTTCCTGCCCCTGATAACCTCGAGGACAGGAATTCTGTGTATTTTAGCATTTAAAAAATCTGGAACCTAAGATAAACAAATCACATTCAGCAAATGAAACATAAACACAAAACCAAAAACATTCAAGTAACCTGAGTCGTTGAGTGGTTTCCCCAAATGGTGATGTTAGACACTTTATCATAGAACACTCCAGCTTTTAAAGCCAACTGCAAAAGGAACAACAAATTTATTAATCAGCATAACTCTAGAACAACTCTATGCTCCAATCAGTTACGAATGGTTGTCCCTGTGCTACTGAAATTGTACGATCTTGAAACGAAAGTCATGAAATCTACAAAAAATTAACCAATAAATGCAATTGTGAAATTAGAGGGCTAGGAAATAGGAAACCTTTGTTTCATATGATGAGATGAATCGGTTGCAGCCTTCAATTAAGACTCTGGTATCCAAACCATAGATCGATCGTCTTCTGGTATGATGTCTTTGTTGCTTGAGGGGCACGCTCTGAATTTCACCTGCTCATGTGGCATTGGGTTAGCAGAGATGTTAAAAAAAGAGAATCTTATGAACACTATATCAACATGTGATATGCAGGGTGGAGTAGATCGAGTATAGAGTTACTTACCTGAGTCGGTGGAAGATGGAGAAGAAATTAGGGCTTCACAAACAATTACCAGAGGTCTACTCTCTGTCCCTTCTCTTTGTTCTCGCTATTTCATGGCCTCCAAAGTCCAAACAATGATAACAAAGACATAGAGGGTCGTGAGGAGAAGAAACGATTCCAATTGCCTGGAGTTAATTTTAGGGTTATTCCATGGATGAAATCCCTAAAACACCCTTAGGGTGTCTTAAAATTTTGGAAAAGATGCAATTTTAAAGGCTTTATTTTCTTGTACATATTGTTGTAAAGTTTGTACGTTATGTAAAATTACAAATTTGTACATGGGAAATGCTTATATATAGTATATAGATAGATAAGTATTTAATCTAAAGCATGGCATTTGTAAATACAATGTTTAACAAAAGTTTGTTAAGAACTATTTAAGTTTGTAAAGTACAATTTATGTTTAACAAAAGTTAAGTTTGTTAAGAACTATTTAAGTTTGTAACGTACAATTTATATTATTGGGAAATAGTTTTTAAGGTTACAAAATAAATGATCGAAAAAAAATTCTTGAATTATGTTGATGCAACAAATAATAGACCAAGGGTAGTAGCTAGGCTGCTTAGGCAAAAGGGTTGAAGGGTTCAACTTTGCCTAACGCAGGTCGTGGGTCCCCCCACGTTTGCAAGACGTGGAGAGAGGTTCACTAGTTTATTCTTGTTGTTTGCTGAAGATCCTTCTCTGAAGTATATTCAGATTCGGATGAATTAGCAAAAGGAATATGTGTATTGATTGTGAAAGAAAGTAACTTGCATGAAGCAAGTACTCGAAGTGAATGGCCAGAGATCTTAGGAATCAGGGCTGGCTAGAGAATGTCCTCTTAGTAAATGAAGTGTTTCATTTATAGGAGAAGGCATCTCTCAAAGAGGAATGCATTTGACTAGTGACCATGCTTGCAGTGAGGGACTTACCCTTTCGGGGGTTGAAGCCTTTTGCCCCGCGGATAAAAGAGTGTGCTCTGTGGACCTGCGTTACTTTTGCGGCTGGTGAGTTGGTGAAGCAACCCAGAGATGTGACTTCTTACTGTTTCCGAGTTGCTTTATTTCGACTCCCCAGGTTTTGAACCTTTGAACCGTTTAACCTTTTGGGCATCTATGTATTTAAGTCATTTATATTTGACTTTGGGCTACCCCCGTCATCAGCCCCCCCAAGTCAGAAGTTTTTGGGGGAATGAACTCAAAGACTTCTGACTTTCATACATTTATTTTATTGCCTAAAGGCTTCAAGGGTTCGAAGCTTGAAGGGTTGGAAACGGTTGAGGTTTTTTCAAATTTGAAAAAACTGACAACTGATTTGATTGATGCGTGTCAGTTTATAGGTTGGCGGTTTTTGCAGAGGGGGGGGGGGTTTAATAACTATCATAATTTTAATTTTTATCCTTTTTGTTTGAAGATTCACAATAACTTTTCCACTTTCCCTTCAAGTTTTCCTTTGCCTTTTCTTTCCATCTTCAGGTTAGTTCTGATTTTCTTCCTATTTCCTAGTTTTCTTCTTATTTTCTTTTCGTAAGGATTTGTCAAAATCCTTTTCTCGATTAACCCAGGAAGAAGTAGAGTTGTTTTGTATGGAATATGGTATTGGGACTAAGTTTAAACCGACTGCTCCTGCATGTGATGTTCCGATTGACAAGTGTCCGGCTGGTTTTATTGCTCTTTATTGCCGTCATTTTGAGTTTTCGAACCCCCGTTATCCGTTTTCACTGTTTGTTTTGAATTTTTTGGAATATTACCGAGTTTCCTTTGGTCAGATTCATCCAAAGGGCATGGCTAGGGTTTTACATTTTGAGGTTTTGTGTCGTGCCCTTGGTTATGATCCTTCCCTTTTGCTTTTTCGTCGATTTTTTCGATTGGCCAAAAACGGTGATTGGTTCACCTTTGACACGTCCAAGGTGGATGCTTGTCTTATCTCTTCCATGGTTACCACCCTTGGCACCTGGAAGGATCGTTTTTTCTGGGTCTCTGACTCTATTATCCCTTTCAAGATGGTGTGGAGGCACCCGGATGCTGTTCTCAATGAACCGGAACCCTCTGAATCCGATTTGAATGACGCTTTTCTGAAAGCCATCCGGGAGTGCCCTTCAAGGGTTCGTCCCTTTCCTGAACATTTGCTAGTCTTGTTAGGGGTTAGTAAATTGTGGGAAAAGGCCAATCGGGATCCGGTTCTGATGAGGAATGGCACGGGTATGCATTTTTTCTTTTTCACTCTCTTTGTGTTTTTCTTAATTTGTGTCTTATATACTTTCTGTTTTGTTCTTGTTTGCAGTTATGTCTGCCCTGGATTTCATTAAGAGCGACGATACTTCTGATGTTGCATATGAGGATGTTCCAGTTATCCCTGATGAGAGTGTTGTAGTTAAAGGTGTTGAGCAAAGGTTTGAGGGTACGGGATATGTTAGTGTTTCCAATGTGAAGGGTTTTTCTAAGCCTATTGCCCCCAAGGCTTCAACCCACCGATCTACCCGTCGTTTGAAGGATGCTCCTCAATCCACCTCTACTGAGCCAGTGGAGTTGAGTGATGATATTGAAGTTTCTGGAGATCAAGGTGTTGAAGTAGGTGCTAAAAAGGAGAAGAAACTTGTTGTTCATAGCAAGAAAGCTTCAGCCAAGAAGGTTATGGCTACTCCCATTCAAGGTTCTTCTAGCAAGGACGTTGAAGGGTTTGATCCAGATGAGGTGTATGTTCCTGGTTGGTCGGTGAAAATTGATGACAGTTTCAAGGATGCTGCTGTTTGTGAAGATGCTCTGAGTCATATTGCTCCTCCTTCAGTTCATAACACCATTGCAGAGATGGATGATGACATGATGTTATCTCGCATGATTTTGAGTACCTGCAACCTTGCTGCCATGCTTCCTCAGGGTATTGCCCGTTTTCGTAAGAGGATGCAAGAATATGAAGAATTTTCTAAGAAGAAAGATAAGATGAAATCTTCAATGGCTGCGATGAAGAAGGAGATAGCTGGGTTTGCTGAGAAAGAAGAAGCATGGGACAAGAAGGTTAGTGAACTGACTAGGAGGCACGACATTGAAATGGGTGATTTGAAGAAGAGCTTTGAGGCTGATTGGTTGAAACTTAAAGCTGATAGGGAAGCTTTGTCTATTCAACAAAAAGCCTTTGATGAGGTGAAGGAAGGCTTGAAGGCTTTGGTTGACCGAGCTACCAGTGATAACCAATGGTTGATTGAGCAAGGTTTTCAACAAGTTGTTACTTATCTGCTTCACTCCAATGACTTTAACTCTGCTCTTGGTGAAGTTTATACTAAATTGCTCAACTTGGGGAAACACCAAGGTCTCATTGCTGGTTATAAGTTACATGAAGCTGGCCATCCTTTGGAGAAGTCTCCTTTGTTTCGTCCTGAGGCTTCCGATGTTTTCAAGGGGTCCATTGAACAGATGGAGAGGCTGACCTACCCTTATATCCATCAAGTTTCTGCTTGTTTTGGTAAGCCTCTTATTGTGTTGCAGGGCTTGAAACCGGAGGGCCTTAATGAAAAAGTCCGTGCTAAAGTCTTGGGTTCTCTTTCAAGGAAGAGATCCTACTCGGGAGATAGTGATGACACCCTTTCAGGTGGACCAGATGCTTCAAAGGATGCAAGCTTGGAGGCTTCAGCAGTAGGTGGTGATGGTGGTGCAAAAGCCAAGAAGTCGAAGAAAGCAAAGAAGGACAAGGGTGAAGGTTCCGGGGTTTCCAAGCCTTCTGCTGATGTTTAACGGATATTTGTAGCTTTCTTAGCACTCAAAAAAAATTTGTGGTTTGTAATGTTAACTTTAGACAATATTAGGTTTTGCAGGAACCCCTAAGGTTCTTGTTATGTGGTTCTACTTTTAGGCCTGTATGGCCATTTGAACAATATTTAAGCTTGCAAGTTACTAGGGCTTGCTTTAACTCGTGTTTGATTGGTTGAAAGTCTTTCAGGGCTTTCTTTGTTATGATATTATGTTTAACTATTTTCTTTGCTTTGTTTTTATACTTGTGCCTGTTTCGTTAAGGCAGCTTTGTTGGCTTCAAGCTTTTAAGCTTTTTGGCTATCCGTAGGTTGGCTGAAGCCTTTAGGGTTTTGAGTTATCACCTACGTGGCTTAAGGCCTTGAAGGCTTCTTAGTTTTGTAACTTGACTTGGTTTGTATTTTAAGTTTTTATAACTCTTTGCTCAAGTTGTTGTACCACTCTTCGAGTTATATCTTTTTCTTGTAACTTTGTCTTTGTCGAGTTTGTGTTGACTTTATGTGTTTTATACCTTAAAGGGTTCAGTGCTGTAGTCACTTAGCCTTGGTATTTTTAACAAGAAGACATAGCACCTATCCTATTTATTTTCTAGTTTTTGTTTGATTTTGTAAGCCTGTTTGTTGATTATTCTTCTAAGGCTTAAGGAACATTTGGTGTAGGCTGTTCAAAACCTGTCTATGAGACAATTTTTATTTTTAATTAATAAGTCTCATGGAGTTGTATTGATTTAGTAACTCACCCCTTATGTAGGTTCATTCAACCCTTGAACCTATTGAGCGACGTGGCCTGGGAGCTTAACCCCTTACATGGCCCTTGCCATGGAGTTTCTTGCTAGGTTCTCAACCTGATTTTAGGATAGAAAGACAAATTTGATAAAACAACTTCATTCATTCAAGAGATATTTTTACAAAAGGTTTTCATAGTTCGACTCTTGAAATGCAACATTGTGAAATACAAACCGATCTTTCCCGTTTAGACATGAAACCTTTTCAAGGTTTTTCCATTCCAGTGCCTTGGAAGCCTTTTACCCTCTGGGTCTGCTAGCTTGTAAGATCCACCCTTATGTGCTTCAAGGATGGTGTACGGGCCTTCCCATTTTGGGCCAAGCTTTCCTTGATTCTCTTTTTTGCTAGCTTCATTGTTTCTAAGGACCAGGTCTCCTGGCTTGAAACGTTCATTCTTGACTCTCTTGTTGTAGTAGGCTTCCATCCGTTGCTTGTATTTGGCTTCTTAAATTGCGGCTTGGTCTCGTGCTTCTTCTAGGAGTTGTAAGTTCAACATAGTCTCTTTTTGGTTTGTTTCGGGATCTATGTTAACGATTCGTTGTGTTACAACTCCTATTTCAGCAGGAATTACAGCCTCGGACCCGAATACTAGGCTATATGGTGTTCTTTTATGGCTTGTTTTTTCAGTTGTCCGGATTGCCCATAAAACACTTGGCAATTCTTCAAGCCAGTTGCTTTCATACCTTCCCAATCTTGTTTTGATACCTTCCACTATGCTTCGATTTGTTCTTTCAACCTGACCGTTTGATTGCGGGTAAGCCACTGAGCTGAAGACTTGATTGATCCTGTATTCTTTGCACCAAACGCTGAAAGGCTTCTCAGCAAATTGTTTTCCATAGTCAGTGACAAGTACTCCCGGCAATCCATAACGGCAAATAATGTTCTCCCAAACAAATTCAATGACCTGCTTGCCCGTGATCTTTGCAAGTGGTTTAACCTCGGGCCACTTGGTGAAATAATCTATAGCCACCAGCAAGAATTTTACTCCACCTTTGCTTGGGGGAAATGGGCCGACAATGTCCATCCCCCATTTATAGAATGACCATGCTGAGGTTATTGGGACCAGATCATGCTTGGGACTTTTTGGGATTGGCGCATGAATTTGGCAGGTATCACATTTCCTTAATTGCTCAGCGGTATCCCGGTGTATTGAGGGCCAAAAATACCCAAGGTTCATAAGTTTTGCAACCACTGACCTAGCTCCAAAATGAGCTCCGCATATACCTTCGTGAATTTCTTTGATCAAATACTGACTTTACTCAGGACCCACACATCTTAACAAGGGAGCAAGATAACCTTTTTTGTAAAGGGTTTCACCTTGTAGTACGTACTGCCTTGCCTTGATCTTAACCCTTTCAGCCTCTGTTTGATCACTAGGCAATTCACCGTTTTTGAGGAACTTCTTTATTGGAGTCATCCAATTTGGATCTTCATAGGTGGTTACATCTTGAACTTCTAACTCATCAATTGATGGAGCCTTTAACACTTCTACCAACACCTTCTTTGTAAGGTGAGCAAAAGTGAGAGATGCGAGTTTGCTTAAGGCATCTGCCTTCTTGTTTTGGGACCTGGGAATTTGCTTGATACTACATGCTTGGAAGGTATTCATCAATTCTTTGGATTTTTCTTTGTACCTTTTCATGTTGGGCTCCTTTGCAATGTAGCTATCATTCACCTGGCTTGATACCAACAACGAATCTGTGAACACTTCAAGCTTTTGGACCTTCATTTCTTTAGCCAGTCTTAAGCCAACTATCAGTGCTTCGTATCCGGCTTCGTTGTTGGTTGTCTGGAAGTCAAAGCGAAGAGCGTATGTGAATTCTAACCCTTCTAGGTTGATCAGAATAAGACCAGCCCCTGACCCTTCAACGCTTAAAGCCCCATCGGTAAAAAGCTTCCAGGCTTCAAGGTTTGAGGGTTCAGTGGCGGCTGTGTTTACTTCAGTGATGGTTTGCTTAGGGACTTCTATAATGAAGTCAGCCAAGACTGGGCTTTGATGGCTTTTCTTGGGACATAGGTGATGTTATGTTCACCTAGTTCTACTGCCCATTTGGCTAATCGTCCCGAGTTTTCTTGTTTTTCAAGTACACTTCTAATGGGTTGGTCGGTAACCACTTGTATAGGGTGTGCTTGGAAATACCTTCAAAGCATTCTAGCTGTTTGAACTAGGGCTAGGGCCATTTTTTCCAAAGGAGGATATTTGGTTTCAACCAATTTTAGAGTTTTGCTGAAGAAATAAACGGGTACCTGGGTTTTATCTCGGTCAATGGTGAGAACCGCACTTATTGCTTCTTCAGCAACTGAGAGGTAGACTGAGATCAACTCTCTCGTTTCTGGGGCTGCCATGTCAGGTAGGGAAGCTAGGTGTTGCTTCATTTGGTTAAAGGCTTTTTCAGCCTCTTCAGTCCATCTGAAGTCTTTCTTATCAGTGCAACCCTTGAGCGTTTTGAAAAAAAGGAGAGACCTTTCTGCCAACTTTGAGGTAAAACGCTTCAAGGCTGTAAGCTTCCCATTTAAGCTTTCAACCTCCTTCTTGGTTTTTGATGGTTTGGTTTCGAGAACAGCTTTCACCTTGTTCGGGTTAGCCTTGATGCTTTGTTTCCCAACAATATGACCCAAGAACTTGCCTTCCTCAAACCCAAATGAACAATTTTCAGGGTTGAGCTTCATGTTAACCATTCTGAGGTTCTTGAAAGTTTCTTGAATGTCATCGAGCATTTGATACTCCGTCTTGCTTTTGATCACCAAGTCATCGACATATACCTCCATGTTTTTACCAATTTGGCTTGCAAAGGCTTTGTCCACTAGACGTTGGTAGGTTGCTCTAGCGTTTTTGAGGCCAAAAGGCATCTTTTGGTAATAAAAGATTCCTTTATCAGTGTGAAACGCTGTCTTTTCTTCATCTTCTTCTTTCATGAGTATTTGATGATACCCTTTGTAAGCATCAAGAAAACATTTGAAAGGGTAACCGGTGAGGGAGTCAACCTTGAGATCAATTTCCGGTAGTGGATAACAATCCTTGGGACATGCCTTGTTAAGATCCTTGAAATCTATGCACATGCTCCAAGAGTTGTCCGGCTTTTTGACCATAACCGGGTTTGTAACCCATGATTGGTACTTAACTTCTCGGAGAATGTCGGCTGACACAAGCTTTTCAACTTCTTGGCAAGCAGCCAGGCTTCTCTCAGGTGCTAGACTTCTTTTCTTTTGGACCACAGGCTCGACATCCGGTGGTATTCTTAACTCATGTTCAGCAATGTTCCAAGGGATCCCTGTCATATCTTCTGGACACCAAGCGAAGACATCGCTGTAATGTGTTAGCAACTTTTCAAGATACGAGAGGGTTTCTTGTGAAAGGCTTGGATTGACCCTTATTCTCTGTTCAGGGTACTTAGGATTTATGATTATTCTTTGCTTATCTTCTTCACTTTTGGAACTTTCACTTTCAACCAGGTAGGCCTCCTGAGAAGGTTGAAGGGTTGCTATCCCCTCTCGGTGGGAAATTTGACTGTGCCATGGCCAACAGACACGGCTATATAGAATGCACACTGCCCGGGTCTTCCAATGATCACATCATAGTTTGAAGGTATGTTGATAACCACAAAGGTGAGTGGTTGGATTCTTTCCTTTTGACCTTCGCTGAAACGAACATTAAGTGTCAGTTGTCCCAAAGGCTTAAGGGGTATATTGGCAATACCTTTTATGGAGGTTCCAGAGGGTTGAAGCCTTGAACGTTCTTCAGTGCTCAAGCGGTTGAAGAACTTTTCAAACATGATTTCAGTGGCTGCCCAGGTGTCTATGTATGCCCTGCTTGTTTGTAACGTTCCCACAGTTGCTTCCACCACAATAGGGTTTGAAAGAGGGTCTTTTTTCTGTTGGGGGAAAGCATACACACTGAAGCTCCCAAGCTTCCAACCGTTGTCTCTTGTGCGGGATCCTTCCATCAAAATCCACCATATTGACTTCCTTGACCTTTCCTTCAGCCATTTTATCCCTCACTCCTTTCACCAAATGAGCAAGTTCTCCGGACTTAACAACTTCTTCAATCCTTTTCTTAAGCTGGAGGCAATCATTGGTATGGTGACCCTTTTCTTCATGGAATTCGCAGTATTGTGTGGAGTTTTCATTCTTTCTGCTTTTGGGGAGAGGCCTAGGAGGACGAAAGTTTTGTTTGACTTCTTCTGTTGCGAGGATTTCCTGAGGAGTCTTGGTGAGGGGTGTGAAACTCATGCCTTTTTCCCTGTTGGAAGGGTTCCGGCCTTCAGACCTTCGATGGTCTGAACCCTTTTGGCGTCTGTCATAAGAGTTGAAGTTTCCTCTCTTTCTAGCTGGGCTATTGCTTCGCCAGTTGGATCCTCTTTTCCTTTGTTCTTTAATGTCTACTTCCTCCTCTCCCCGGATGTGGGCTTCAGCCCTTTTGAGAGCTTCTTCCAAGGTATTAGGGAGGGATTTGTTGAAATCCCTTGTAAGGTACTTGGATGTAATGCCATTCATAAAACTGGCCACCCTCATCTTTTCGTCCGCTCCCACATAGGTTAGACCTTCTTTCTTGTATCTCTCTATGAAATCTCGAAGGCTTTCATCATCTCTTTGCTTGATCTGCAAGATCACTGTAGCATCTTTAACATATCGCCTGTGTTGGGAGAAATTGGCTAGGAACCCTTTGCTGAGGTCATCGAAGCTTCGAACGCTTCGAGCAGGTAAGTCATTGAACCAGATTCTTGCTGATCTGACAAGGGTTTGCATGAACATTAAACAACATTCAGCGTTTGACCATTTCTCG